>NW_015554223.1:85686-129861 GCF_001515605.1 Sinocyclocheilus anshuiensis
GTAAACCAAGTTCAAAGTGCCCAACCAAAGGGAACGCTAATCACTATAATGGTGAGTTAAAAAAAACTTTTTTTTTAGGAAAATCAACATCAATTGAATATGAAGTTAGCTTATGTGATGTTCTCTCAAATATTTCAGTTGTATTGAAAATTCAACATTCATGATGACTGGGAAACGAGTGAATGCAACTTGTGAAAGATAACTGCAGACATTGAGGAAATGGGTGAAAAGTCTATTAAGACTCTTTTTATTTTCTTCTTCTTCTGTTGTTATGTTGCACATTAGCAACATATTAGTGCACTGCTTCCTCTCACTGCTTTATTAATGTCATTGGTTCCTTTGTGGCTACTTGAATATTTTAAGTAAGTTTCACTCAAAACAGTAAGTAAATTGTTTTATTTGCCTTGAAAGTAGCTGTAACTGAATAAAACCTAGTAAGTATAACAACTAAGTAAAGATTACTAATTAAATCTAAGTAAGGTAAACTATTGGATTTTACAGTGTATGAGAGTGGAGTAACATATCTAAAATCTCAGGAGGAGAATGGTGTTCCTACCATTCTACATAACACCGTTTGACAAAGGTGCTGTTTAGCACTTTTAAAGATAGGTCCTATAGTACTTAAAGTGGTTCCCCTGTTTACAAGCCAATGAACTACTTTTAGTGCTATTTAGCACCATTTTTGTTTAGATTGTAGTTGCAAAAATGTGGTTAGTGTTGCTGAGTTTTTTCCAGTTGTGCATTATCTCCCAAACCACAATTCTCCACACCGCTTGTCTTATAGGAGTCTATATTTCCTTTGGGTTCCACTGTCATGCAGAGTTTAGCTCTAACCCTTATCAAACTCACCTGAACGAGATAACCAAGGCCTTCAGGACTACTAGAAAACTACAGGCAGTTGAGTACGATCAGGGTTGGAGTTCTTCAGAAAAGTGGATCTCGAAGGTTAGTTGCCCAGCCCTGTTGTAGAGACTTTGATAGGTTTACATTTATGCATGGCACACATACATTTCTGGAGCATATTCTGGACTAATTGAAATCATTCATTAATTTTTATTATTATTATTATGATTTCTTTTACAATAGTAACAGTAAATAGTTGTTTCATTGTGGTGTCATATTTTATTTTATTATTATTTCCTGGTATTATTTACTTACTGTCATAATGGTGATGTCCTGGAGGGCCAGCATCATGCAGAGTTTAGCTTTAACCAGCTCCAGCACACTTGTGGAAGTTTCTAGTGAGACCTTGATTAGCTGGTTAAGGTCTAACTCTGCAGGACAGTGGCCCTGCAGGAACAGGTTTGGACACCCCTGGTCATAACAGTTCACAACTGCCTTGTGTTAAATTCTTTCTGGTTTCCTAAAAATACTGGTATGGCAATCGTTTCAGCATATTAACTTATTGACAGCAGAGCTCATATTTGAATGGTCTGTTAAGCAATCAACCATTTAACACTAAGTTATTATAAAGTGATACATGATCTAGCAGTGGTTCTCAATAGCGATGTACATTTGAACCGAGGAAACGGAGCTCGTGTCGAGAATAAATGGGCGTGCCAGATGAAGCCTCGATTCTAGGCTCGTGTTGTTAATGTAGAAATCATGTGACCAATGACAAACGAAACCTCACTTGCTGTTCATTTTGTGTGTAGGAATGTTCGAATCCCCAGATCTTACTTTACCAGTAAGTTTTTATTCGGACTTACTCAATTACATTTTTTAAATAACCAGTCATACAAGAAGGCCTAGTATAAAGAATGCAAATTATTTCAGGAAAATAAAATATTTGCCATATGCAATTCAAATGTGTACATTATTCTTCTGTTAGGCTACATCATATTGATATTTGTAATGGCATTAACTGCCACAGTTTATTGGGTAAATGAATTTATCAGAGAGAGAGAAATTCAACAAACACAAACACACATACTGTTAGGCTTTTATTTGTGTACATGAATCGATCTATGGAATGTGTTGTGGCTGCTTCGTCCGACGAAGCTTCTTTCACGGGCTTTTGGCTGCTTTATTTTTTACTAACCTCCAGATAGCGCTGTTTTCGACACTATCGAAGCTTTGAATCTTTTCCCGAAACAATCAGAGGAAAGTCTCAGTGCTTCGCGGGGCTTCATTTAACCAACCAACACTTGTTCTCAACTCTGGTCCACATTTTCTAGGCTATGACTTCTATATTTAACACAACTGAACCAACCAATTTAGGTCTTCAGGAGCACTTGATTATTGTTGGATAAGGGTCTATATAAATAAAACAAATAAATACAATATAAAATAATTAAATAATAATAATAAAAATTAAACGTATAAATAAATTTCCAAATGTATGTTTTCTAAGCATAACATCTAGAATATTTTTTTTCGCCAGATGGCAACAATCGTAACAAATAGCTCCATGATATATTCTCATATTTTCTTTATGTTTCAACTTAAGTTTAGATTTTTTTTATCGTAGTGAAGGTACACAGGCCTACTCGACTTGTGTAGGAACTTTTTTACATAGGCTATCTGAATATGTACAATGTCAAAATAATGATGTCTGTTAATAATGATTTACTTGATAAAACCTTTGTTCATTCTTTGAAAAAAAAAAAATGTTAGAGTAGCTATATTAGCCTATTTTTGGTGGTTTATAAAATAAAATCTCTTTACCAGCTAAGGATAAAAAAAAAAAAAAAAATGAGATGAGGTGAATTCGACAGAACATTCATTATAACCTCCACAAAAACTGAGAGGTGTCGAGCGCCCTCTTCAGGCATGGACTTTCATTGCTTGTGGACGTCATCAGTCACCCTTGGCAACCAAAAACTGAACATGTAAAATGCAATTAAGCTGTCTTCCCATGCTTGTGAAAAGATCCTACTTCCCATTATTTAAGTCATAAAGCACATGTACAAGTGCTTTGTAATCAGAGAGAATATAGGAAACCTGCTAGCTTGCTGACAATAATGGAATTGTTGTCCAAAAGATGCTTTTTATCTGTCATGAATGAACTTTTTTCCTATTGAATCAGGATATTTGGGTTTGATGAATTTTTAGGGCTTGTCCCATTTGTTTAATAGCCAAAAGGCTTGAGTATACATTACATCAATGCTTTCTACTTGCTATTTCTATAATGGGTTCAGAGTTAAAGCATTAACTAAAAGCCACAGAAGGCCAGTTTTGAAGGTGACGAAAGCTATGAAATCTATACCTTCAGAGTTGAGGCTCAGCGGATGCTACAAAGGCTCAGCAGATGCTGAGTGTGGTGCTTATGCAGGTCATAAGAGTTCCAGTCTGACTCACAACATTTCCTGACCCCCAGATTTCCTGTCAGCTAAAGCTCTCTGAAAGAGAACTGTTTTTAATTTTTAGAAAAGTATTTTTTAGAGAAGTATTTTTTAACAGAGACGAACTAAAGCGATTATACCATTGGGTTTCCTCTGTGGCTATCATTCTCAGAATAAAATAGCCTACATCTTCGAGTAATTTAAATAGAGCTAAAAATAGAGATGAAACAAGTAATTGAAACAAGTAATTTTAATGATGAAACAAAAGCGATAACACCTTTTGCTCTGTGTTTCCTTTGTGGCTGTCATTCTCAGAATTAAAATATATCTTCAGAATGTCACATCCTCTCCAGTCTAGAGCTGAAGAAGAGTAATAAAAGTGAGTCACACAAACCTTTATTATAAGAGTAATGGAATCTACACTTTATCAGAGGTGGTAACACAGAACTAACAAAAATAACAATATAAATGTTTTACAAAAATTACAGTAGGAGAAAACATCATGATGTGTTATGTATTATGTCATCTACTTGAAATATCAAACAACAGATTAATAAAATGATAAACAAAACTCAATTTGATGTTACAGTGTTATTTATAAAGAGTATGTATAAAGAAGAGAAATAAAGCAAGTTGATGTGGAGCCTGTTTTCAGTTCCTGCTTGTGACACCAGACCCAGACAACTCAACGGATGATTCATTGTCACGATTATAGCTGCCACAAAAGGCAGAATTGCTGATGAAAAAAATCTACAGCATTTTATTTTGAAATCATATTTTTTTACCTCAATATGTAATGTTTGGAAATATAAAAGATATAGAGCTTATAGCTAAAATGAAGCAAAAATGGAAAGAAATGGTGTAATTTTTGGATATTCTCATTCATATATAAACACATGCAGGTAGATCTTTAATAATAACAACAGAAAATTCATGACAAAGTCTCCTCCAACATAATGGATGTTAAGACTGCATTAGAAAATGCCTCATAGACATGACATGAAAAAAAAAAAAAAGAGAACATGAAATGTTTTAATATATCTGAGATTACACAAACTGAAATTGTGGTTTCTTCCCAATTCCAGATAAAAACACCCATCACTTCTATTCTTGCACTCTTGTTCATGTCATTTGCACTCTTTTCAGGCCATGACAGAGAAGTACGAGGTATTCTCACTCTCCACTGAGCTGAATGATCCAGTAGGCCTGCGGGTTGATCCCCGACCGTTTGCCCATCCTGCTAATCCGAGGCACCCCTGGGGTCCTAAAGCAGCCTTGCACATCTGGGCCAGCTCACGACGGAACTTTACTCCCACAAGGCCATAGAGTAGTGGATTTAAAGCGCAATGCGCCAACCCCAGGCTTTCTGTCACGAAAGTGCCCACATCTAGCACCTTGTTGAGTGCGCAGGTTTTGACAATGACCCCAAGCATCTGCAAGCTGTCAGTCATCCGCAAGGCATTATAAGGCGCCCAACTGACTACAAACACAATGACCAATGAGATGATGAGCCTCAGCGAGCGCCGTTTCTGCCTACGTGTGGCGTGGCACAGTGCTTTGAAAATGCGAAGGTAGCAGTACAGCATGACTAATAGGGGAAGTATGAATCCAAGAATCATGCTAACCAGCTGCATGCCGATCTGCCATTGCTGGCTGTTCTCTTGAGAAAAATCTATCTGGCATATCAACCGATTTATGCCGTATACGTTCACCACATTACGGTAGTACACGTCCACCATCGCCAATCCCAGGCAGACGCCCCAGATGATGGCACAGGCCAGCTGAGCGTGGCAGGTCTTGCGTCTCCAGCTGATATTAATGGCATGTACGATAGCCAAGTATCGGTCAAAGCTGATGCAGGCCAGGAATAGCACCCCACAATAGACGTTCAGCGAGAACAACGCTCCAGCTACTTTACAGATGAATACACCGAAAACCCACTCGTTGATCCACTCGACGGCGAAAAATGGCAACGTTACAGCCAGTAGGAGGTCAGAGATGGCCAGATGGAGCAGGAAGGTGTCTGTCAGTGAGAAGGAGCAGGGGCTGTGTCGAGACTGCCGATAGCGGCGGATCACACACAGAACCAGAATGTTACCCACTAGTGCCAAGATAAAGACTAGGATGTAAGCCACAGGGGCAAAGCGACCAAGAATGTCCCACGTTTCCCTCAGACTGCAGGGGGCAGCAGAGTCATCATCTTGTCCAGTGTAGTCATTGAAAGAAGTGTTTGAGTAGTCATAATCTGTGTACTGTAACAGAGCAAAGGACAATATTCTGTTAATTCAGATTGTTAACTTTTGTTTGGTTGTTTTTTCAGTACTGTTTTAACACTCACCTCTAAAACATTTGGAGTTGTTGTGGTGTGCTTCATGATGAGCTTCAGAGAAGTTAGACATACAAGTAAAATAGTGGGCACGAGATGCACTCGTCTCTCACGTTATCTTGTCTGTATGTCTCTCCTTTCTTTTGGGCAAATGCCAGAAAAATAGAGGGATAGATAGAGAGAAGTCAGACCACAGAAACTGAATCCTACTCATACAACTACTGCAAAGGGGAACTGAAGGCTTCGTCCACAGGGAAATAAAACTGCACTCATTTGATAAATTTAAAAGAAAACATGTTTTTGAAATCCCCAATTTGCGGAGAGCAGACATTTTCAAATATTTCTCGAAAACACAACATCTAGCAAAGTTGGTTGTCACAGATCTGAAAGTGTATAAAAATATCTTATACTTTTTTAAAGGGAAGTTTATAAAGGGTTCTTGGGGCAAAAGTGGCAATAGTAGAATACAACTAGAGGGAACTGAAATTAGCATTGCATAAGTTTGGCACATGCAATGAAACATGATATAAAATAATAATAAAAATAATATTTTACCATTATCTGCCATTACCATATGTATTTTAATAATTTTGATGGATGTAGTGTTGTTGCTAGTAAAATCATTGAAAAAAGACAAGGGAATTATTATTACTTGCAGTAAATTTTGCAATGAATGTAAAATAGAAAGAATATTCTTATTTATTGTAACTAATTTCAAAACCAAAATATTTTCACACTGCAGTGAAACTATTTAAATTCTACTTAGTTATTATAATTGTACATGTTTTAAATATTTTCAAAAACAGTCTACAGTCTAAAGAATCTATTTTTTAAGAAGTATCATAGTTGTGTCAGGGACTAACATTAAATATTAGAGTACAGTAGAAGCACAAATCAAAGTCTCGTACCTGTTTTCTCTGTGCTGTTTGTGCAGGGATTGACTGACCCAGATCAGATGGTGGTCTGATTATAACTGAATTTGTTCAGGAAACACGTTTATCTTAGTGCTTCCTGACCTTTTCTCTCTTCCTTTTTTGCTGTTTCCACAAACCATACTCTTAGTGGAAATATTTTCAACATCATATGTAGTGTTTTTGAAAGGTGCTTGTAAAACTAAGGAGAATCCGTTTTGGTTAAAACATCTTCTCTTTTACTGCTCAGATCTGTTTTATCTCATTTTTTATCAAATGATATTCTGATTCATCTTTCCTGTTAATAATCAGGAAGCCGATAACCTCAGTCAGTTATAAACAAATTAGTGATACGTGATGATCTGTTGTTTAGACTACTTACATTTATGATGATTTCTGACTAAACTAACATGCAAGTAAGAGCATTCTATTTGTGAGGATTATCTCAGCAAAAGGTTGACACATAAGTCTAGTGTAGTACTCGGGTGTAATTTGGTGTATTGGTTAATTGATTTATATTTGCAGTATTTTTGATTTGGGTGTTTTGTTTTGCCAGCAATTAAAGCAACAACAATAATAATCTGGTTTCAGCAGGTTTTAATTTACATCAAACCTTTGGAGCCATAATCTTGTGGCAGCGTTTAGATATATAATGTAGCTGTACCTTACTTTGAGTCCCAGCTCATGTGCTATTGTGTCTCTCGCTCCTCCTTGTTATTTCATGTCTCATCTACCCTGTTCTATGCAAGGCAAAAAATATAACTTGAAAAAACAAGCCAGTAAAGGTATCTGTGACATACTTATTGCTTTGGGCCCACAGTATATATAAATATCGAACCATAACAGCCTTTGGTTAAAGCATTCTTCTTAATCTGTTTTATAATATGCTAAATTTCCTCAGCAAGACCGGGTATATAATATTTTCACACCCTGAATTCACACTCAAAGTGTTGCATATGATTTGTGACGAGGGCATTGTCACAGTGCAATAGTTTTTCATTTGAGTTTACATGTTAACACAACATACGCTTCTTGAATTTTCACAGAACAGCTCTGATGTGTGATGACACCTTCCCAGAAGTTTAACCACATCCTATCTGGCCACACAGTAATATAAATTTATAAGAATAAAGCACAGCCATTTCACTGTAAACAGGCTATGATCTTTATTTCTAACAAAAACGTTTAAAATATAGTAGCTGCTTATATCAGAAGTAAATATTTCACTTCCTAAGTGAGAATTGTGTATTGAGTAATGACTGCATGGTACAACAGATCCTACATATTCTTTAAAGTGCTTGATCCTTATTCATATTCGATCAGATTTTTGCAAAGTGTGGTTTATAATCAGTTACAAGTTTACAACATCAACTGTAGATCAACGTGTAAAACCAGAGCAGTGTTTTTATGTCTTCAGATATATAGACATTAATTTAGGCAAGTCCACTTGTAGATCTAACCTGTAATATTTATTCATGAATCTATTCCTAACAGTGTGTTTCCTGGACTGTGGTAAAGATACAAAACATGGCCCAAGACTTTAGTCTCTTTATGACAGACTATTTATATACAGTATATTAATAGACAGTTTTAAAATGATAACTTAAGCTTACTTATTATTCATTAGGTTTATTGATAACTGATCACAAATCAACCAATGGCAACAATGACAGAATAATTTGTGACCTGCAATGATTCTGTCCACCACAGGAAAGCAGTATTTGTCTCTTTTTGTATGTCTGAACTGTATAGGCCTACTTCAAGTACAGCAGTAACCTGTGGGAGATTAACATAATTTATCACAGCAGAATATAAGGAGTAGATGGACATTTGCTCTATATTTCCACTTGCCCATGCAAATATGTCAATATATTCATTCAAGTTACCCTCTTTAGACATATAGTCCAAGCAACTCAATTTTAACTATTTGAACTCCTTTATCCTTTTTTAGTTACTTTTTATTTGTTCATGTTAATGTTAATGTCAGTATTTCTGCATCACAGATTAAATAAAGTTAAAAAAATACAGAAATGTCCACACAACTCGACATTTTAACAGTTGCTCATGTAACTGCACTCAAAGCTTCTTGTTTCTAATGCTAATGAAACCAGGGTTGTGTTTCAGATCCGTTACTTGAAACCTATCCAAGACGGTTGAAACTGTGGAGTGTGATTTTGACAATATAGTTGTGCAACGTATTATCTTCAGGCATTGTGAAATCATGTGGCCTGTGCACGTCTGTATGAGGCTACAGACACCAGAATAAGGAACTGACTGTAGAACTTTCTATGTTACGTAAAACAAAAACACACTGCAGAGTATGTAATATTTCTTCTTTTCAAATATAATTAATAGGTATAAATAGAACTTTTAAATATGAAAATACTGCTGAGTATGTAAATGTACAAATTTTTCATTTCACATGTTTCACATATAAAATACAGTATTTCACAACTGTTGAGAACTGTAAAACGTATGGAATTTCATATTCATATTTGACTTCTCATTTGAGATAATTTACTTAAGGGGCAGGAGGTTGGTTACACTATTTGTACAATCTGACCTCATAGACGCAGATGAAAAGCAAAAGAATTAGTAAGTGTTACAGCAGTGCAATACACTGGATAAGAAAACCAGAGACAAGCCCTGATGTGTAAACAATGAAGTCAAACAGCTCAACAGATTCACTGCACTATTATGAAACCGTACGTCATCTTTTAACATACCTTTGTCCTCAGCTGCTTTTAGATGTCTAAAGATGTGGCAAATTTAGTTTAATAATGCAAAAACGCTTTATTAATCAGCATCCTAATACAGATTTGAACTGATCTAACAAATCCTTAAACTCTTGTTTATATAGTTTGCGTATACTGTTAGTGTATGTACCTCAACACTCCCTAATGACTTTTTAAGAAAATACACCTGGACTTAGCCTAAGAAAACAATTTCACACTTTGATTTTGGTATATCATTCTCAAATTTCAACCAGAACATGACCAGACTTTGACTCTAGGGCAGGCATAGGCAAACTCGGTCCAGGAGGGCCAGTGTCCTGCAGAGTTTAGCTCCAACCCTGATAAAACTCACCTGCCTGTAGCCTTCTAGTAATCCTGAAGACAATGATTAGCTTGTTCAGGTGTGTTTGATCAGTAGGTTTGCCAACTTCAGAACAGGAAAATAAGGGACAATCATGGTTTTTCATGGAAAAATAAGGGACAGAATAAGGGACACACACACACACACACACACGTATGTATGTGTGTGTATAGTATGTATATACAGTATATGAAAATGCATATTTTTCAATTAAAGAGAACTTCTAGATTAAATATGTGCTGCTTCTAGTGCTTGACACTTTTTTATTGGTCGTTTTGTGCATCAAGAATAAGGTCCAAGGTTAAGAATACGCTAGAAGTTACTTAAAACGAAAATGTTTTTCTCTATTTAACAACATTACAATAGTGAACGACAACTTCCCTTATTGATCACGTCTCAGTTAGATTGCATGTTTTCTTGCACGGCTGGATGTTGGACTCATGAAAAATAATCACGTTGTTTGCATTCGCCAAAACTGACTTGCCGAAGTCAAAACGGACGGTGAAGGGAATTGCGTTAGCACAAGCACCGCTTGCTGTGAAGTGGGAGCAACCAGCCAGCAGAGGATTCCGTAGGCCTACCTCGAACAGTTATGTTCACAGTTTGTGATTTACTTAACTGATCATGCGCGTGAGGGGGCTGTGATGGGATGATGACAGGTGTCGGTGATCATATTCAAGTGTCATGATCAGCACTGCTGCTGTTGTATCAGTCAGTGTTTAGATCAGCTAGCATTCAATAAATGGGATAAGGGAGGTCACGTATTGGACAAATCAATTATTCCCAATCAGTGTTGTGTAAGTTACTTCCAAACTGTAATACATTATAGATTACTTGTTACTGTTATTTAAAAGTAATTCCTTACCTTACAATATTACTGTCTCAGAATTGTAATGCGTTACATGACTCCTGTATTACTTTTTGAGTTACTTTCACCAAAATAACTACAGAAGTAGAATTTAACATTCTAAAATGACAAAATGTACTGCAGAGCATTTTACATCCAGTAGAGGGCGATATGGTGTGGCATAATGACTGTGGGCTATTCACACTATTGACTGACCATGAACAGGAAATAGAACATACTTGCGGCATTTTTTATTCGTTAATGTCTCGCGGTCTTGCTGTTTTTCTTTTTTCTTTGAACAATTACATTTTGGGCTAAAAGTGTGTTGTAACGCATGCGTTACTGAACATGTACCGAGTAAAATATTACTGAAAATTGATTAGTAATGCCTTACACTACTGCGTTACAGCAAAAAGTAATCAGTTACTGTAATATATTACTTTTGTAACGCGTTACTCCCAACACTGTTCCCAATATACGGACAGTTGACAACCCTATTGATCAGGGTTGGAGCTAAACTCTGCAGAAGTTTACACCTTCTTATAAGCACTCCATGTTACAAGGACTTAATAAGATAACACAAATATTTACTTGTGAATGCACCACAAATCATACTGCACTACTTGCTTCTTAACCTTAAATACCTCTTTTGCACAATATCATACACAGTTATTATGTAAAGTACTTGTATAGTCTGTCTTAGGTTATGTGTATGTATAGTCAACTATTTATAGTATATTACTGCTTCAGATAGTTAGCTATGTAGGTCTAAAAATTGTTCTTAGTCTAGTGTTGTATGTTTATATTTATGTTTATTTATGTAGCACCATGGTCCTGCGAGACACATTTCGTTCCACTGTATGTCCACACATGTAGCGGAATGACAATAAATCTCAACTTGAACTTGAACTTGAGAACAGTGGCCCTACAGGACCGAGTTTGCCCATGCCTGCTCTAGGGCCTTTCTGTACCAGTGTGAAGTGTTCTTCACTAAAAACCTGTCTGAAAAACTGTGCAAACACTACACTAGTCACATTCCAGTATATCTTTTTTTTTTTTTTTTTTGCTCAAAAAGGGTTTATGCTGCAGTTCAGGGGTGAACAGTGACTTTTTTAACCAGGTATGCTGAAACATCCAACTCTCTACATTGAGGCCCAGCACATCAGCTTAGGACTCAAAGACACATACTAAAATCAGAGAGAGAAAAAAAAAAACACTGGCAGGTGTAAAAGTATGCCCACTTTCATACCTTATTTGTAAATGAAATTAATTCTCTAAACTTCCTTATGTTGCGTTACGTTAGCAACATTGTTTTTCTGCTTGGATGAGCAAACCAAGTACTTTTCTAGTGCATAAAATCGTCCATATGCCAACAACTAATCAAAACGAAGCACAATGACAACAATTCATAGCAGCAGAATGTAGACACCAAACACTGTGGATCCGCTTGCCTGAATCATATCGCAGAAAACTACTATTTAGCAACTGAATAATTTGCAGACATTCTTATTATGAGATAAGTCAAAATTACCAAATAAAAAGTCATAATTAAGACACTAATAATTATGACAGTAATAATTATGAGATTAAAAAAGTCAAAAGTTTTTGTCATAATTTTGTGTTTTCACATCATAATTATGACTTTTTAACTAATAATTTTGACATTTTATGTCATATTGACAGTGTTTTATCTCATAATTTGGACTTTTTATCTTATAATTTAGTTTTCTACTTCAGAATTTTGGCATGTGTTGTAATTATGATTTACCAAACCTCCATACATTTCTAACATCAGCTTAATGACAATACCTCAAATGACAAGGAAATGTATTTGATGATCACTGCTGCATCTGTCAAAAAGGCCAATGTTCATGCAGGTAACACAAAGTACTTTTCTAGATGTTTTAAAAGTTGTAGATAACATATTGTCGTAAAGGAAGGGTGCGGAGACCTAAAATAGCGCAAAACTCCTCGCCCCCAAATCAAACACTTCACCCTTTATTTTACAGGTCACATAAACCACTCACCACTAGTAAAGCTTCTCCTCCCCTTTGTCATGCTTGAGTTGACTTCCAACTTCACTGAGATCTATCACAAATAGAGCATCATTCCCGAGGAAGTGAGACACATACAGTAACAGGAAACCTCTCCAAAGAAAGGTGAGAGAGAGAGAAGATCTCATTTTAAACCTTCTTTCTATAGCTTAGAAATGACATTTATGCTATGTCCTATAATTAATACTTATTTAAAATATCTCTCTTTGATATAATAGCCATCAAATGAAAAATGCATTTTTATGTTCACAGCAAGACAATATTACTGTATTTTTAGAAACAATGTAAAAGTGTAAGTTGTAATTGCAAATTATTGTATTATACCATTTGCTACGTGTCTTTTGTCAGTGATGTCATATCAAACAGAAGCAATGACTTCCCAGCCTCAAATGACTGTAACCAGCTACACTGTCTCACACTGGAGCTCTGATGTCTGTGACTGTTGTGACGACTGCGGAATCTGTGAGTGTGTGTAGGGAGGGAGATTTATTTATTAATGCAAATCCATTTTGCTTAAGCTAATGCAATACTAATAGTGATTATAAGTTGAGTAAGTTGTTAAAGGGGTAGTTCACCATACAGGTTTGGAATGACGTGAGGGTGAGTAAATTCTAATGAACTATCCCTTTAATCAATTTGTTGAAACTTACAAGCCTTACATTGTAAACTAGTGTGAATTTTGACACTGGTTTACTCCTCAGGTCTGTGTGGGGCATTTATTCCTTGCATTTTGGGTTGTAAGGTGGCACAGGATAATGGTGACAGCTGCTGTTTGCCCTTCCTACCCGGTGCTATGATTGCATTGAGAACCAGCATCCGTGACCGATATCGTATTAATGTAGGCCATGCAATAAAAATCCTTTTCAGTATTGATTATTGCTTATTTCTGCTCTTGATGTAGCGTTGTAATTTCTGCTGAAATACATTATTTCATAACTGTCAGAGACTAGCACTGCATGATTGGCTTGTGTCTTCTTTAGGGCTCTGTCTGTGATGACTGGGTGATTATGACCTGCTGTCCTTTCTGTGGACTCTGTCAGATGGCTCGAGAACAGAAGGCAAGAGGCTAATTTGAAAAGAAAATGAAGAGGAGAGAATGGCTAATTTCAACAATGCCTCGATGGCTGGAATTGTTTTCGTCGTCTTCTTTTTTGTTTTATTCAAAAATATCAATGCTTTATGTGATCCTTCAACTATATGTATGTAAAATCATGTTACTAATAGGTTTTACATTATGAAACAACTCCTATTTTTTTGCCTTAGTTTAATGGGTTGTCCTTTCACAGTTAAATATCTTCCAACTGCCGAGTGCCGACCCCAAATTAGGGCTATATATATATATAATGATAATGGTGATGATGATATGATGTGATTATGATTATTATATATAATTTGTTTAAAGAAATTATTCAAGATTTCTCTGAATAATGAATCAAAATAATTGGATCAGGCATTGTGGCCCATTGTCTGATCTTATTTGCTCTGGCTTGAAACCTTTTTGGTTCCTCTTTCTATTCCTGTGAGGGGAATGTCTTGTTTAAAAGAAAGAGAACGCCTCTCATAGTCTTGCAAAATTATCAGGGACGATTTCATGAAGGTAAGCTATTGAATCACGTTGCCGCTTAAATCTAGAGACTGTTTTTAAGCAGAATAGTCAATGTAATGAAATGAATTAATGAAAGATAGGATTTCAGGCTATATAGATTTGCTCACTGTTTTCGAATTAGTGAATCTGAGATTTTTCTCTGTATTTATCCTGTTAACACTAGAAAGCATAATGTGACATATCGGTCTACTTTGTTCACCATGACAGGTTTTATGCCTTTGTACATGTATGTCAGTATTGTGAAGATACATTTTTAATGTAAATAGAATAAAAGGGGAAAGGGGTCTGAGAAGTGGGAAATTGGCAGTTGAGACAGGTCATGTGAGAGTACATTAGAGAAGTTTGTTTCTGAGTTTTGTAATTGTGGGATGTTTTTGTATCTGTTGCCCTGCATGTATTCATATAAACTGGATACTTCCAATCCATAATCTTTGAAGTGATTTTATAAATTTCATAATAAATAAATAAAACATCCATAAGTTCTTGCTGTGTTTGTTACATTTGAAGAGAAAATAAAATGTAAATTTGACTAGTAGCATTATGGATTAATATATAATAACAGTTTATTTCCAATTTAAACTGATTATAACCTTTCCCTCTTTTTTCTAGCAGCTGGCTGTATTAAGCTCTCAGTATTAGGTGCTGCTCACACTGAGTGAAGAACCTCATAGTGTTGGACTTTGATGAAGGCAGTCAGTGGGAGTTCCATTTTAAAGTGGAATTGAAAAATATGGCAGATTCGGCATGTCGTGAACTGATCATAAAGGCAATATTCATCTGCCTTCTTAAACTTGCTTTCAGCTACAGTTTCAGGAGTTGCATAGAGATCCCTGATTCTAACCATAAAATCTTCAGATGCATTAAATGTCATGAAACAGACATAACTACAGTTGTGAGCGATGTATTTCACACTGCAACAAACCTTACAGTTTCTCGGAATAACATTGCATACATTCAAGGCCAAAGCTTCCATCATCTGTCCAATCTGACTTCTCTGGTACTAGACGCTAACCATATTGTTAACATCCACAAAGATGCTTTTAATAACCTGCAAAAACTTCAGACTTTAAACCTGTCCTGCAATTACATATCATCTCTCCACCGTGATGTCTTCAGTGACTTACATAACCTCACAGAGCTGCTCCTGGGAAACAATAATCTCACTAATATTGATATGTTCCTGTTTTCCAATTTGACAAACCTCAAGATTCTTGACCTACGCCGGAACCACCTGAAAAACTTTTCAGCTTTTGTTGAATGTATAACAAACCTGTACAGCTTGATACAACTGGATCTTTCTTTTAACAAGCTAACCACCCTGCATCACTCCACCCGTCTGCCAAACTCGCTTGCCAAACTCTACCTCAGCGATAATAAACTACACAAACTGGGATGTGACAAGTCTTTCCTAAAGTATGTGAAAGTTCTAGATTTATCAGACAACACATTACTGTCATCCAAGACTTTTCAGGGCCTGAATCTGGAGTATATAAAGTACCTGCGCTTGCGCTTTACCAAAGTCTCCGCTAGGAAGCTTCTTAATTATACCAATATACAACCAAGGCACATCGACTTCTCTGGTTTGAATCTGAAGGATCATGCACTGACTTCGCTGTGTTTTCATCTGCGCGATCATCAAATACCTAAAATGTTACTCCAGAGCAATGCCATCAGAGTTCTAAACAAAAACACATTTTGTAATTGCTCCAATATCACTGATGTAATGGACCTCTCACGTAACAATATGAAAACCACAGGCTGCTTGCAGTTTCTGCACTGTCAGAAACAACTGGAAACTCTCAAGATTGAACATAACCATCTGACCAATCTAATGTCCTGCAAAAAATGTAAAAAGGTCTACAGCTTGAAAAGCCTGAGCTATCGATACAATCGTATTCTACAGGTTAATGGTTATGCCTTCAGTAATACACCAAAATTAACAAACCTTGAGCTAAACATAAACATAATTGCCTATTTGGACCATAAAGCCTTAAGTGGACTCAAAGATCTCGTCACACTTCGTCTCGACAACAATCTTTTGACCGATATCTACAATGACACCTTTGAAGATCTTACCAGCCTGAAAACTCTCAACCTGCGCAACAACCAAATAGCTGTGATTTTCAACTATACCTTTCAAAATCTGTCAAATTTAATGATTTTAGATTTAGGGGGGAACAAGATCACGCAGATGAAGCCACATGCATTTGATGGGCTGGAAAGCTTGGCCAATCTGTATTTAGATAGAAATCGTCTGAAAGTGATTGACCGCATGCTCTTTGGAAAACTTCATGCCACCCTGCAGGTGCTGGATTTACAGGCTAACCACATCATGTACTTTACAGAACATACATACTCACCATTTATAAATATGTCAAGGCTTCTTGATCTGAAACTTGAAGCACAGGAACCAAATGGCATAAACTTGTTGCCACGTGCATTTTTCCGTGGTCTAACTTCTCTGAAAAGTCTTTACCTCACTAACAACCATATCATTGGATTCGGTGCCGAAACATTTGATGACCTGAAAAGCTTGGAGTTCTTAACTCTGGACAACTCATGTGTTGGGATCGCCCAGCTCAAACCTGGTATTTTCAAAAACCTTCGAAACTTAAAGATTTTATCCACTGAGAACATGGGCATTACATCATTTTCTAAAGAGGTCTTTGGAAATCTCACAGGACTGAAGCAACTACATCTCAATCGCAATGCCATGATGTCTTTGGACATCAGTTTACTGGACAATCTGACCAATCTAACATACGTTGACTTGCGCAGCTGTCCTCTCAGTTGTGGCTGCCAGAATAGTGAACTACAGAACTGGACCTTAGGCAGTAAGAGACTCCAGTTTCCTTATCTTTTCAATATTACATGCCAAGACCATCCAGGCTCGTTTTTTCACAACTTCGACACTAATGTGTGTTATTTAGACATAGCACTCTACCTGTTTTCCTCAACGTTTACATTCACAATCTTACTTAGCTTGATACCACTTCTCTATGTCAGACTTTACTGGAAATTTAAGTATGGCTACTATGTGTTTCGATCATGGTTTGGAGAACAGTGGCGCCGTTTAAGGGACCAGGAGGAGAAATACAAGTACGATGCCTTCGTTTCCTACAACTCAGCAGATGAAGACTGGGTAATGGAACAGCTGCTGCCAAACCTTGAGGGTTCTTCATTTCGGCTCTGCCTCCACCACAGAGATTTCGAGTTAGGCCGCGATATTGTCGACAACATTGTGGCTGCCGTATACGGCAGTCGCAAAACGATCTGTGTGGTCAGTCAGAGCTTCCTTCGCAGTGAATGGTGCTCACTGGAGATCCAGTTGGCCAGCTATCGTCTCTTTCAAGAAATGCAGGATGTGCTTTTGCTGGTTTTTCTGGAGCCTACCCCTGAGCGGCAACTGTCCACTTATCACCGTATGAGGAAGGTCATGCTCAAAAAGACTTATTTGCAGTGGCCTGGGCCAAACTGTTCAGATCCAAACAGTGCAAAAGAACTGTTCTGGAATCAGTTAAAGAGAGCACTAAGGAGCAGCAACACTGGAAGCCAAGAGGAGCAGAAAATGAAGGAGCAGAATGATCAGAGGAGACGAGACAAAGAGGGTACGGACAAGGAGGAAAGAGAATATTGTGTGAATCAGACACCAACAGATGATGAAGTATATTACCTGATGCCCTGATTACAATGACATATGTAAGACCACATTGAATCTGTACAATATAAGAACAAATTTAATGAACTTCAATAAAAGTAAATTAAAAGGCTGTAAATTCTGCAGGCTTGCAAACATGTAAAAAATAATAATGGAAAAGATACAAACTCACTGGAAGCCATTTTAAATTTTAATTAGGCATTTATGGTCAAATTTAATAAAAATGTAATAAATACATAAATGAATATATACGTACATACAAATTCATCAGGTAAAATAGCTGTGATCTGTTTACCTTCACAAGAGTACTACAAAGTTGAATTCTTACATTTCAGTTTACTACAATATATTTTACCAAATATAAATGTAAATTGCTAAATCGGTTTGATGTAAAGTTTTGTAATTTTGTACTGCTTTATTAAAGAATATCACAAAATCATATGCATCTTTTTTTTTTTTACTACAGAATACTGAACTTAATGATAAAAGTCCAGTCAAGATATATAGAAGAAATCTGACAAAAAAATAAAAATAAAATAATAATCAAATAAATAAATAACCAATCAGCATCATTGTGAACAAGCATTTACCCTATTAATTCAGGAAAATAAACGATAACTAATGTGTGGTGCTTTTAATATTTGTGCAGCACAAAGAGTGATTTGTTTTTAAGAAGTTTCATTCACTCTTAATACCTGTGTTACCAGTATATACCAATTCACCAAAGAAATCATGACTGTACATAATTTGAGCACACTGGACCCTCAAATTCAAATCTAATGTAGAGGTAATGGTCTTTCAAAAAAAATTGTAACTCAGAAAACAGCTTTGCTAAAGGTAAAGTGGAGGGTAAAATACCCTAGCTGGTGTGTTTGTCCTGGGACAGTGAGTCATACCAAGACAGTCTGACCTGTGCTAGGCGTTAGATGGATGTGGACAACGAAAAAAAGGCTTGTACTGAAAGCCCTCAGAGAGATAGGATGCTGAGAATGACAAGGGAGCCCATCTTTCTTTTTCATCCTGAACTTGCTGCTGATGGGACCAGAATCTGGATCCTCCAAAAGATGCTTGTGGTTTTTGTTTTCTGCTCTCATATATGTGATATGAATTCAAATCAAGACCTTTGTCTTCCCTCCACTGTTGAGAGATTCTAGAGAGATCTAAATCCACATTTTTCAAACTTTCCACTCTGCTTAGTGGCTGTTGCTGAGAATTGGAGTTTACAGGATGATCAACCCAGGTGGGGCTTCTGAGTATAGGGACGGCATGCTGGGTAAAGGTCTGTTCCTGGTTAAAGAGTCGTCTGCTGTGATGTTGCTGAGCTCTGATGCAATCCTGAGACAATCCAGCTGCCCTCCACTGGTCAAACTGCAAAGACTAACCAATCAAATTCACGTGCAAAATATCCATACAGTCCTGAACTTTTAACCTCTGTAATAGTCTAGTTTACAACTACCTGTTTTATTTGGATTTGATTCTTTACTTCATTACTCACCATGTCAGTGTGTGACTGTCGTGGTTCTTCAAGGGAGAAGAGAGTGGACGATGTCTTCCACTCTTGTATCCGTTTCTTGGTGAAAGCTCGTCTATCCAAGTCCTGCTTAACTTCCTGTGCTAAGTAATCTTGTTGCATGGCACTTTCTAGGATACAGAAAGGTAATTTAAAACATGTACACAACTATATATGAAACAATGGACAGTGGCACTGTGCAATATTTTTTAAAAAATTATTATTTATTTTTTTTGTCAGGATATAAAAATCCAGTTTGTAAATACAATGATTTCAATAACGATAAGCATATTTTGAATTTCTAAATTAAAATTAATTTTGTTATTTTTGGAGTGCATTAAGTCAAAAATGGATAATACAACTGTCCTGATACAATAAAAAAAAACTACAGAATAATTTTGCATAATCATTATTATTTTAAGTTTTTTGAAAATCAAGATGTGTACACTCACATGTATTCAAAGTGTGAGGAAAATGTTATTACTTGATGGTTACACCATGACATTTTTAAAGACATTAAATTTTCAGTTATTCATTTGTCAAATACTCTTTATCCAAAGTGATTACATTGTTATCATTATTATCAAGGTATATATATTTTTGCATTCCCTGGGAATCCTTGCTGTTGTTTACATCATGCTCTACTGCACGAACTATAGGAATGACTGTAGCTTTAAATTTAAAATGTTGTTAAAAATGGTAGTTTTTTAAGCCATCAAGGAATTTATCACATGCATTTTAAACTGTTTTTCTAAATGAATTTTCTTCTGTTTGTCTTGGACATTTTTTTTTTTTACAAATACGAATGTAAAAGAGTGACATACCTGTCCATATCACCATGTTCCTGCTATAACACATATCCTCATTCTCCACTGCATGGCTAAAAGGTGAACAATCTTCAGCTCTCTGTCCTGAGCTCAGCCGAGAAGCCATCTGATTCCCATTTAAGAATGAATGTAGCCTGTGCAGGTTGTGATCTAATTGGAAACTGTGTCTTTTTTGTAAAGTCTGTAGTAGCGCCTCTCTACACTCTACCAGCAGGGGCTGTTGACGGCTTGGCACACAGAGCTCTGAACTCTGGCACAAACGTGTCGCGAGCCTTTTCAGTGCTTCCCTACATGAGACTGACATTTGCTCTCTTTGCTCAACATTGTCCCCTACTTGACCAGCCCCAGAGTCCAGGTCAGATAGAGAGGTTAAAGTCTCGAACATTTGAGTAACTTCCATGCTTGGGAATCCCACTGTTGTAGAGTTTTTCTCAAATCTCTGAATATTCATAAAAGCATTTTCTTGGTTTCCTTCATCATGGGACTTGAGATTGCCTGTTTGTAAAACATCAGAGTTATTCTTAGTTTCAGCTGGAGTAGAGCATAACTGGTGAACCGGTTCATTTTCTGAGGATGACAAAACCACATGTTCGGTTTCTCTAGGGGGCCTACTCAGACTATCTTGCCTTGTTTTGCTTTTTGTATCTTCCTTTCTGGTGTTGGCATTTCTGTCATGCTTCCCATCTTCTCTAGATGGTCGCATAAATACAACTCCTCTATTAGTATGAAAAACACTGTTTTTTTCCTCATTTCTTGCACTTTTCTTCCTGCACTTTTGTGGAGGCGTATTATTTTCTGGTTCCTGGAGAGGTTCCTGTACTTCATAGAGAGTGCCGTCCAGGTCTGAATCAGGTACAGAGGGAGGCATCGGTGATGACTGTTTTCTTTGCTCTTTTCTCTGCTTGTCTCTCTTTATTTGCTCGCTCACCAGCCTCTCAATATCTATGGACCTAATCTCATGGCTGAAAAGACCTCGGATGGAAGTAAGGCGTCCTTCAGTTATGATGCTTGGCTTCTGGTGTATGAATGGCATAGTGAATGCCCTCTCTTTTCTAGAACATGACAGTGGATGATGTGCTTTCTCACCGCCTTCTCTTCTGCTGTTCTGAGAACATGGACGATACCTGTTTCTCTCCAGACCTCGAATCTGATTCCTCTCCTTCCTGGTTTTAAGACGCCTCGCATTATGTGACGAGTTGCAATGCACATCTGTTTTTATGCTGCTAGAGCTCACTGATTTGCCGGTATAGGCAGCATTGGCTGTATGACATGAAGACTTGGCTGTGCTACTGTGACGGTCATTGAATGTCTTCGGCAAGTTATGTTTAAGTGGAAAGCTTTTGCTGGATTGGTGGCTCATCTTCATGTTAAGACTATTAAACACAAGTTATTAAAATACAAAAAATATGTTTGTAATGCATTTATAATTCAGGTAAATAGTCTAAGTTAACAATCTCATACTTATTGTGGTTACCCCTAGCACTTTTAGGTTCACCATATGGCAACATTTAGCAACATACCTCAAATGAACAGCATTCTTTGTGTTCAAACTGAAATACTTTCTTCATTGTCAAATATATATACATATATCAAATCATCAAATAAAATCGGCATGTAATTGAAGTTCAAAGGCCGTTAAGTTTTACCTTTCCGTTGCTTGGCAACATGGTTCAAAGATGGACGTCAAACGCAGATCTCTGCGAAGAAAAAAAAACTACGGTCAAGAGGATTGGTATTAAGTAATGTTTGAATGTTTTACGTAAATCAAAAACGAAGGAGATTTAATTAACCTTTTCGCGTTTATAACGTATAATGTTATTTTATAGAGCGACCGTTATCGGCGATCTTCTAGTAATGCCTGGTTCGATATTCCAGCTTCCGGGGTTTGGCAGCAGCAGACCGCTGGTTGACCGATTGAACACAGGGCTCTGCTGTGGTAACACTTATTGGTAACGAGTTTCCCTGTCTTTTATTAATAAGAATCGACATAAGTGTTAACATGTATTATATATACTTATATGCAAAAGTATGATGTTACGCAGTGTTTAACGCATTGGGCCTTGCTCTTCTAAATAGAAGGGATCTGCATGCTAAGTGCTAACGTTACATTAGCCGTGGGAGCTGCACAGTAAACTGCACTAAGGAGAACGTTAGAGAAAGTTAACTTTTATACATATTAAAACTTCCAATTATTATTTATAAGACATTAGTTTTGCACCAACTTGTTTGTGAGGTTAACTGCAATGCAAACTTCATCCAAAAATGGCACCAAACAAACTAATTCAGCTGTGAAAAAAATAACGTTACTGTATTTGTGGTTTTCATAGAAATGCGTACAAAGTACATAAACTACAGAACAACTTGTCAAAAGGTCATCATGAGTTTTAATATTTTGTATGCTTAAAACACAACGTTGTACTCAAAATGTTTAAATTAAATTAAACGGTCTAATATGAGGATACATATTAAACGCTTTCGGAGAACATGTAACCTGTCATGTCCCTCTATGTCTCCCCTCAGGAAGTGATGAGTGAAGATTCTAACACTGCAGCCTCACCCACCCCCTGTCAGGACATACAGGGAGATGGTCGATGGATGTCATTGGTGCTTCTTTTGTATAATAATATATTTACAACCTTAGTGTCCCTATTAGGCTGCTTATATATTACTTTGTTTTAAACACTTAGCCAGTACCTTCTCTAATATGCAAAGGGAGTCTTAATAGCATTTTTATGTGTTCTCATCTTGCAGCACAATCGATTTGTATCAGACAGTAAAGGAAAAGAGCCTGATGTTCTGTTTGTTGGAGATTCACTTGTCCAGCTTCTGCATGAGTTTGAGGTATAGCAAAGTATCTGCATCTCCTTCTTCATTCTTCATATCTGTCATTCATATCAGTGACTGCACACATATTTATGTGTTTTTGTGTAAACATTTTTTTGTGTTTGTTGGCAGGTTTGGCGAAAACTGTTTTCTCCTCTCCATGCTCTGAATTTTGGGGTTGGTGGGGATGCTACACAGCATGTATTGTGGAGACTCATAAATGGAGAACTGGACTACATCAACCCAAAGGTTGATATGATTTAATTAATTTTATTTAAGAGTTTTACCAGTTATTACATTTCTCATTACTTTAGACATTACTTTAAATAAATAATAATCATTCTTTAAAATACTCTTAGAGTTTGGTTTTCTCATTTTACAAACTGATAGATTTTTCTCAAAATGAAACCAGTGTTGTTCAAAACCAAGCTGTTCAAAATATTAAGGTGGAGTATCTTCACCTTATACAAGACGGTCCAGATAAACTATGTACATATAAACAGTAAATCTATGCATTTATTCTTAGAAGTGAATAATTCGTGTATGGATCCCTTATTTGTGTTGGGACATGAAAGAAAATGACTCTATTTAGGCATCTTAAAGAGGAAATAACAAAACAAATGTTGAAGACCCTCTTGTAGAAAAATAGAGTAAGTAGAATTGTAATATTTTGTGTGTTTGTATACAGGTGGTGATGTTGTGGGTAGGCACTAATAATCATGGTCACACCCCAGAACAGATATGTGGAGGCATCATGGCCATCATCAATGTGATCCATCAGAAACTGCCTCATGCTCACACTCTTGTATTGGTTAGTTATCTCAGCTCCTACCTCTCTATCACAGTATTGTTTAATTCTTTTAAATAATTTAATTTTTAATTAAATTCATCATACCAGTATTGTCAAAGTCAAAGTGCCATGTTCATAGCTATTGTGACTTGATCAGCAGAGAATTGGGTAACATAATACCTTTTAAAAAATGTAATTCAAGGATCAGGAGATAAAAAATTATACAATATATTATTATTTTAAAATAATTCAAATAATTTCATCATATAAATGAAAGAATTAATCACATTTACTATAATGCACACTACTGTTCAAAAGTTTGGGGTCTGTAATATATATATATATATTATATATATATATTTTTTAAAGAAATTAATGCTTTTATTCAGCAAGGATGCATTAAATTGTTCAAAAGTGACAGAAATACTTTGTAGCATTATAAAAGTCTTTATTGTTTCAAACATGTGCTGTTCATTTGAACTTTCTATTCATCAAAAATCCTGAAAAAAAATGTATCACAGTTTCAACAAAAATATTTAACAGCACAGCTGTTGTCAACATTGATAATGATAAGAAATGTTCCTTGAGCAGCATATCAGCATATTACAATGAAAGATCATGTGACACTGAATACTGGAGTTACGGCTGCTGAAAATTCAGCTTTGCCATCACAGGAATAAATATTCTAACATTTTATAATAAATTTTAAGTTGTAATAATATTTCACAATATTACAGTTTTTACTGTATTTATGATCAAATAAATTGCAGCCTTGGTGAACAAAAGACTTGTTTCAAAAACATTATTTCTAAAGAAAAGTCTACTAACCCCCAACTATTGAATGGTAGTGTATATTCATTATATATTAATTTTAACCTGTTATTATCAGTGTAGCTGTTGTTTTAAATAGAAACCCCCCTTTTTTCTCCATTATCAAAGTATCTTTCATGACATATAAAAACTGTAGTATCTCAGTCGTTATCTCAGACTGTTATAATGCTTTTTCATCAGACTTGTTGGCTATAATGGAATGTAATACTCTTTCTTTCCTCTCCACTAGGGGTTGCTGCCGAGAGGTAAAAGTCCAAACCCTCTTCGCGAGCGTAACGCGAGTGTGAATGCTCTAGTTCAGGCTGAGGTAGCGTCTCTGTCTCATGTCTCCTTTCTGGACGTGGACCCTGGGTTCATTCACTCAGACGGTTCCATCGCACATCAGGACATGTATGATTATCTGCACCTCACGCCGCAGGCCTACCAGAGGGTGTGCCAGCCCTTACATGAACGCATCAAATCCCTGTTAGATAAACATGCTCCCTGAACGCAAAACAAAATACAGTACAGCATACACCCTTTCCTGCACGTGAACGGATGTTTCATCCTTTATGCTCTACAATTAGGGCATTATTGAGATATAAACACCCTCAGGAAAACTAATGACTATTTAATAGACACAAACGCATATATATATATATATATATATATATATATTACATGCTTTCTGTCGATATGCATTGCTGCTTCCTTGTTACTACAAAAATAGATTTTATCGTTCGTTGAGAACCAGCTTAACGGCATAGTTCATCCAAAAATAAAAAATGGTGTTGTCATTCTTCATGTAGTTCCAATCATTGTATGATTCATCTATTTTTGTCCCCAAATGCATTTTCTTCTGTGTTTCATAGAATAAATAGTCATACAGGTTTAGAATGACATGAGGGTGAGTAAATAAAAACAGAATTTTGTTTTTGGGTTAACTATCCCTTTAAATTCTGTCAGATTGATTCTCTTTACATAAAATGGTTAGTACATTCACGATGACCTCTGATGAGTAATGGTTGTTGAAGTGTACATAAGGGCTGTGTGCTGCTGTCGTGGTTTGATTGCTGAATAATTTCTTGTGATCCTTGTGTAGGAAACAGCAGTTTTCCCGAAAGCATGCAGTGTAGCCCTTCAGATGTTGTTGACAACTGCTCATTTATTTGTTGAAAGGAACAATATGGGTTAATTTGGTTTCTCCCACAGTATATGCCCACAGGCTCTTTTCTGAGAAAAGGGTAGGTGCTTTACACAAAGTTACGTACCTTTAAAATGATTCCGTCAGATGTAATGTTTTAGACGCTTTGTGATAAACACTGAATTAGTGTTTCAGTTATTTTGTACAGTATTTTTTTTATTTTTGTAATTTTCTCCCACGTATATGTCTACTTTATATTTTTATTGTTAATTTTGTGTTATGTTCCAGTGTGTGATGAATTATATGAACTTTATGCACCGGGGTATCTAAAAAATGTACACTGTGGATGAAATCCTAAAATCTCATAACACATGGAATGGGCTTGGATGGTCTGTGCATAGCTCAGTTTCTAATAAGCAGAGAATTTAAATCATAAGGAGCCGATCAATGGTTTTATTTTAATGGTATTACAGTTGAATTGTATTGTTGTATTACAACCAACAAACCATTCCTTTCAAATGGTGAAGAATATGATTAAATGTTGCGGTGTATGATGATTCTGCTGCTGCTTTGTCCTGGTGTTTGTGTTTGTGCTGATTTGTCTGAGGGGTTTTTGTGAACATTGTTAACTTCTCGTAGCCTTGGGCGATTCCAGGAATTGCATTTCCTCATGAATTGTTGAGATTCTAGTCTGAGATTTAGATGTCATGCCTGGTGCTGCAATAAACAATTATCATGGAAAACCTGTCAGATGTGCTGTTTTGGATTTCTTTGTAGTTATTTTAAATGTTCTTTTGTAATGTTTAGTTTATGAGTCATGACAGGATATAAGGGTCCATGATAAAAGGAAAATTTCCCTTTAAAACATTTGCCAAGTTCTTCGAAAGTACTCTGGTATTATGTTCAAAAAAAGATTTGAAATATTAACTATCGTTCAAAAATTTGTGGTTAGTAGGATTTAAAAAAAAAATGTTTTAAAAAGACACCTTTTAAGCTCACCAAGGCTGCATTTATTTATTTTTTTATAAACCCCCCCCCCCCCCCCCCTCTTTTTAAATATTTTTTAAAATGTTATTTATCCCTGTAATGGAAAAGCTGAATTTTCAACAGCCATTACTTCAGTCTTCAGTGTCACATGATCCTTCAGAAATCATTCTGATGTTTCTATCAATGTTGAAAACAGTTGTGCTGCTAGTTTTGTTCAAACTGATCATTATGTTTTACATTTCAGGATTCTTTGTTGAATGTTTGAAAAAAGAATATTTGAAATACACTCTAAAAAATGCTGGGTTAAATATAACCCAGCGCTGGGTTAAAAAGGGACAAACCCACCTATTGGGTTGTTTTGACCCAGCGGTTGGGTTCAAAACAACCCAACCGCTGGGTCTTAACCCTGGGTTTGTCCCTTTTTAACCCAGCATTTTTTAGAGTGTAGAAATTGTAAAATTATGTCTTTACTATGACTGATCAATTTAATAAAAAAACAATAATTCATATATAATTGTTTGGGGGTCATGACATTTTACAGCCTGAACTAGCCATAAAAAAACCAAGATTCATTCATTTTAGATAATAAATAAATATGTGCTCATAGATTACTTTAATCGTTTGTGTATCCATGTGATTAAAGTCTCATTTAGAAAACATGCTTCTGTTACTGTCAGTCTAACACTGACAGGTCTCCTTGAGCTGTATGAATTGAAGTCAGTTGATATAGTGTCACTGCACAAATAATGTTAAATACCTCTTGGCACCTACAATCTGATAAGCATTGCAAAACACTCGGCTAGGACATGTTATGGTGTGCACAAAAGAGTGTCAAGTGACACATCATGCTGAGTGATTCAGGCTGTTAAGGATGGAATTACAGTTCCAGATATCTGTAAATCAGTTTCGAGACAACCCATGTGTGCTTTAGAACTTTTATTTGCTCAAATGTCTAGCACAATATGTCTTATGTCAGCATGTGACAGGTAGATTTACAGGTAGAATCCAATTTCTCTTCCATCTTACAATTTCTCTTCTCTTCCATCTGATCTGAAAGCTCACTTCAAGACACTGATATTTCTGCGTAACTTTGAACTGATATTCACAGTTTGCTTAACATGTAATACGGTTTTATATCAAAACCTCCATGTTTTTCTTCAAATGTGAATCATACCTGCATAGCAGTCCTGGGGAATTTTGCACCATTCTTCTTTATAAAACGGTTTAATTTCAGCCATATTCTTAGTGATGCCAAGGTATCTCAGTTGGGTTGAGGTCAGAACTCTTCACCAAGACAAGATGTTTTTCCCATTTTCATTCAGCAGTTATAAAATGCTTTTTAGTGAGACCAGCATGTCTTTTCAGTTTAATGAATCTGAGTGAATACAAGATTGATTATGGGGTGCATGCTTGATATCATTTAGCTGTTAAGGAATTTTTTTGGTCCTGATCAAGCTTGACCCAGGGTCTTCTTGTTCACAAAAACATCCATCATGTTTCTAACATGACATATTACTGTTGCCGCAGCAGTAACTGCATATTATATAGAGAAGGGACGATTTATTTCTTCTAAGGTTGAAGGTGAAACCTGAACTACGGATTCCCATAAAACACTCAAATGCAGAACATTTGGCACCTGACCAAATAGGTCTCCTTTGAACTGAATATATATTATAAATGTGATTAAATAAATAAATAAATCTGTGAGGGGTCATCAAAGTTTGAATTACAAAGGAGGCTAAATAATGGCTTTCTTTTCCCAAATTGCATGCAGCCCTCATCACAAATCTTGGCAGTTCCCAGCAAAAGTCGTGGCCTAATGGTTAGAGAGTCGGACTCATAACTTACCACAAAATAAGGTTGCGAGTTCGAGTCTCAGGTCCGGCAGGAATTGTAGGTGGGGGGAGTGAATGTACAGCACTCTCTTCCACTTTCAATACTGTGACTGAGGTGCCCTTGAGCAAGGCACCGAACACCCAACTGCTCCCCGGGCGCCGCAGCATCCGGGTGTGTGTTCACGGTGTGTGTGTGTGTGTGTGTGCACTTAGGATGGGATAAATGCAGAGCACTAATTCCTAGTATGGGTCACCATACTTGGCCCCGGGTGTGTGTTCACGGTGTGTGTGTGTGTGTGTGTGCACTTAGGATGGGATAAATGCAGAGAACTAATTCCTAGTATGGGTAACCATACTTGGCCACATGTCATGTCACGTCAAAGAGATAAGCTGTCAACATTTTATTCACACTTCATTTCTAAAGTTCTATTCAACATGTTGGGGCATAATCAGACATTGTTTTTGAGCCCCAGAAATCAGAGCTTTGTCATATAAATACTGTGTAACCCTAGATTGGAATACAGAGTTCTCTTGAAAAGCACAAGCAGGAGTCTCAAAGACTTAAAGCATTCTTCATTCAACGGTTCTCATTTTCTGACTAAGCTCTGGTGATAACGATGAACTTCCAGGCACTTCTGCTGGTCTTTGCTGTGGTGATTGCCACTAACATCCACTGTCAAGGTAAAAAACCTTTATGAATTGATATAAATGCATTTACACCGTATGTCATTTTCTGATATTGTGTGTTTGTTTTTTGTTTTTATGCCATGTTATTTTGTTATGCTATGTCATATTACGAACCAACATTTTACATGTTATATTACTGTTAAATTTTGTAATATAGCCTAATACATTTCAAAAATTGTATTTAAAAGTAATTAAAATTCATGATTCTAACTTAAATGTATGATTTACATGAAGTTTTGATGTTTCTTATTTGTTGCAGCACACCCTCAGTTTGGAGATTCCGATAAATCTCCAGTGGTCAAATCCAAGCAACAGGGCAAGACATGTAACTACTGGTAAGGGACGATAGTATTCTTTCTCTGTGCAAAAGGTTACAAAAAGTTGCATTTTTTGAAACCTCCATGAGAGAGTTCACCATTGTATCAAATGATTTAAAAATGACATTTTGATGAGTTACAACAATACTAGGAGCCCCAAATCTCTTGAATGGTCTTAAACCTTAACAAACCTTTACTGACAATCCTTGTGATTCTGTAGAAAACACTTGTTTTGAGGACTTTATTTTATGTGCTGCTGTAGTAAAGTGTCTGTTGTTGTGCTTAAAGTGTGATGATGTAGGTTTTGGTTCAGAAATTTTCCCTAACAGTGTGTACTGCCCAAATGTAGTACTTTGTAGTCTTTTTTAAAGTATTTATTGTGTAAAATGAAAGAGTCCTTCTCATTTTGATTGACATGTTGTTTTCCATAGGGAGAAGAAATGCACTGGAGCAGAACTACTGTCCCTATGAGCTGCAACGTCAATATAGTGAGTCATGCAACCTGTATTTACTCAGCCCATGTTGTCTGTTATGTTAAACATAGCAGGTCATGAAACACGGAGTCAAAAGAAAGCTCAAAAATTACTAGCTTTTCTTGCAGTTATAATTTATACACACATACTGTACATATACATACACCTTTTTGTTTTATTTTCAGGAATCCTCAACAAAGCAGAGACCTTTGTGCCCAAAGAAGGGGACTTCGCCATATAAAAAATGCCAACAGTTGACTAGAGGCAACAGGAAGGAGAAAAAAGGCATCAGTATGCAGATCTAACTCGCAGTCACTAAACGCCCCCACAATTTTAAACGTACTTATCAAACCATATCTTAAGTAGTGTATACTGAACTATTTGTATCTCTTATATTCAATAACATTTATTCTATTCAATGTTCTTCATTCTGATTTTACAATTGGAAAAAAAATGTACACATTGGAAAAAGAAATGCAAGTACGTTTAAAAATAAAGCATGATGATGATGAGAGAAATTAATTTGAATAATTTGCTTTTATTTAGTTTTATAAATAAAATATAAAACATTTTAAATTTTTTATCTTTTAAATAATTGCAGAATACATTTATAATTTGGAAATAATCACACAGAAGGCATATAATATTTCTATAGAAAAAGATTTCATGATTGTGAAATATAAGACACATTTGTGAAGCAAACAGAAATGTAATTTGGATAATTGATCATTTGGATATGTAATTTGCGTATATTTGCCTGAATTTGGTGCATGTCAGCTTTTCCAGATAAGAGACTTAAAACCAAAGCTACAATCCAGAAAATAATCCAGCCTCTATCAATTTCAGCAGATTTAATTAGAGTATAGCATTCATGTGCTAAATTACTGTGCAATTAATGATAGTAATAAATGCACCAAATATATAGTATTCAGAAAATAAATATATAGGTAAATAATGTAGTAAGATTAATTAAAATGTATGACTATTAAAATGTAATCCTTTTTTTTTTTACTTTGTATTTGCCAAAAGAGTGTTCCGTTAATAAATGCTCATATCTGTCTTTGAATGTTTAAATATGTTTTAAAATTAACTAAACTAATCTGGGCTGCATGATCTTGCCAGTGTGATTTTATTCTTGCTGTTTTTAAGTGATAAATTTGACCACAGGCCTCATTCAATCTACATAAAGGCCTCAAAGACAGATGCCATGTTCACAGCAATATTAGTATTAGAGCCATTCTTCCAGCACAGGAAGCAGCAGAGCGAGGAGAGCCGTCAACATCACACACGCCTGGACACTGACAGCAGCATTGGGATCTGGGGAAAAGACGGGAGATGATCTGTTATTAGGTTACTTCAAAAAAGCGCAGCAAGAAAATGCATTCTCTGACAATCAGTTAGCTTTTATTTTGCATGTTAACTGCTGTGTGTGAATTTGGGCTAATGCTCACAACTGACGACTTGGCTGGTGTAGACTGTCACATTGGTCAAAGGGTTTTTGGCCACACAGGTGTAATTGCTGCCCAAGATAGACTTAATGGGAAGTTCTATGGAAGATTGATTTCCCACTACTGTGTTGTTTTCGAAGATCCAGTGATACACAGCTGGCGGCTGAGACACTGCTAGACATGTCAGGATGGGGGGAATCCCAGGGCGTACAATGATCTGCACACTCTGTGGTCCAACTGCCCAATAAACACACAGAGCTTTAGTTCATGCAAAATAAAAAGTATTTTGAAGTCAGATATATATCGAAGTAATTTAAACATGTTTTATATTACTCACAGATGACCGCAAGATCATATGGGTGACTGACATGCTGTCTCAATGCGTTTGAAGCGACGCACTGGTATCTCCCGTCGTCAGCGGTCTGCAAGGTTTTGAAGGTCACAACGGCGTTATCTGCTGAGAATGTAACTCTGTCTGATGGATGGAGATTCTGGTTGTTTCGAAGCCAGTGGAGTGTGTCGTAGGGTCCCTTCACATTACAGGTGAGATGAAAGATTTGGGAAGCCAGAGGAATAGTGCGATCGGGGATCACGTCCACTGTCGCAATGGGTTCTGTGGAGTGTACATAATATTAGACTAGTCCCTCACATTGTGGTAGGTAGTGTGATTATATATGAATCTTTGTTTGAATGATCTTCTTTTGAATGGTTATTAGTTTGCAGTCTGTACTGAATGTGAAGCCATAAAAATACAATGTAATGCATAATAATGTCTAGAAATGACTATTGGAACTGTTCTCTTGGGTTATTTTTAGTGAAGCAAAAACATACAGAGCGACTAGCTCTTATTAGACGGTTCTTTGAAGAAATCTTTCATAAAGATGCCTTGTATGATTTACCACATTAGCAGAGAATTTCTTTATTATTCAAGCAATATGTACTTTTTCATATCCCTTTAAATATGTAGATGGAAAAGACAATTAGCTTAAAAAAATATCCTCAAAGGACGAAAATACATCACTGTAAGGAGTTATAGCTTACCAATTACAGTTAACGCCAGTGATGCGTTGCTGCTGCGGCCTGTGATGTTATTGAAGGCCATGCAGGTGTAGTGTCCACTACTGTTTAGTGAGAGAGCTGCAGTCACATGCACTGGACCATCTCCCACTTTTAAACTGTTGTGGAACCAGCTATATTGACTATGAGGACGAGAGATGGCAGTACAGTTGAAAGTCACATTGGACCCCATCTCTGCCATGATTGGGCCTTCAACTGTTGTGTTCCATGGACCATCTGAAAGATCCCATATACATTGAAAATGATTCCCATGAACACTAATTCAATGGACGTATTACAAACATATCTGAGTTACTCACAGTTGACCATTAGGTCATAGGCCAGGCTAGTCATGAGGCTGACAGCATTACTTGCTTCACACTGATAATATCCATCATCACTGAGATTTATATTTTGGAAGCTCATGGTTGAGTTGTTATTGGAGAAAGTGATTCCATTGTGAGGATGAAGGAACATGCCATTCTTCATCCACTGAATGTGTTCAACATCTCCATTAGTAGTGCAGGTCAGTGTAAATAACTGATTGAATACTGGATGCTGATTCCCCGCATTTACAATCACATGGCTGATGGGATCTGAAATGTAGATGGTAAAAAAATTCAGACAGATTACATCACTTAAAGGAATATTCACTCAAAAATGAAAATTCAGTCATCATTTACTCCCACTTATGGTAATAAGTAATGAACTCAATGCAGTCCAGTGTTGTTTAGAACCCCACTGATAATGATTGAACAGAAAACAGCTGAAACATTCTTCAAAATATGTTATATTGCGTTGCAGAAAAGAAAGAAAGTCATACAAGTTTGGACTGTGTGAGGAAACGATGACAGAACTATCCCTTATTAGGAAAACATGAACTTTCCATATGACTCTACGTAAGAACTGCCTGTTGAAAAACAAAACTGATAAACTATTCATACAGTATCCATTATTTGAAGGCCTAACAACTCACATCTTAAAGTTAACTCCAGTGATGCATTGCTGCTGTGGCCTGTAATGTTATTGGAGGCCATGCAGGTGTAGCGTCCGCCACTATCCGGTGAGAGAGCTCTAGTATACACTGGACCCTCACCCACCTTTGAGCTGTTTAAAAACCAACTGTATTGACTTGGTGGGTGAGAGTTAGCAGAGCAGTGGAAGGTCACATTATGTCCGATAGCTCCTACAGTTGGGCCAGAGATGGTTGTGTTCCATGGACCATCTGAAGACACAGATAAGGCACAAGTCACTTTCTGCTCAGAGTTATTTCGAAACGTGTTGCTTACGACAACAAAGCCCAGCTGCTAGGTCAAAGTAAGGTTTTTTTTACTCACAGATGACCTTGAGGTCAAAGGCCAGACTGGTCATGTTGTTGATAGCATTACTAGCTTCACACTGATACTGTCCATTATCACTTAGAGTGAGTGGGTTGAAGTTCAAAACTGAGTCGTTATTGGTGAAATTGATCCTATTGTCGTGGTTAAGGTTCACGCCGTTCTTCATCCACTGAATGTGTTGAACATCTCCACTGACAGTGCAGGTTAGTGTGAATGGCTGATTGAAGATTGGTTGCTGATTGTCCATATTCACCATAACACCGATGACTGGAGCTAAATTTCATACAAAAAAAAAATATGAACCACATTCACAACCATTTCAGATTTTAAAAACCAGGATGTTAAACATTTTCACACTTTAGAACAAACACACTTGCATGTTTAATTTAAGCCAAGTACTGAAGTGAATGACTCACCATATACAGTTAATGTCACTGAGGCATTGCTGCTTCTGCCTGTAATGCTATTGAAGGCCATGCAGGTGTACTGTCCGCTATCGTTTTTTGAGAGAGGTGTAGTCACATACACTGAACCATTTTTCACCTTTAAGCCACTGAAATACCAGCTGTATTGACTTTGAGGACGAGAGTCAGAGGAACAGCTGAAGGTTGCGCTGGATCCCACTGCTGCTACTTTTGAACCAGAGGCTGCTGTGTTGTTTGGGCCATCTAGCAAATGCATTAACTGTTTTAATCATCTGTTTCATGTTAAACTGGTGCACTAATTTTTTATCTTTACATTACAAGACAACTGACAATGAAATGCAAACATATTTGACCAACATTTTGAATTCATATATGGTGAGATGGTGGAAGATGCATTTACAGGATATCGGTAGGTATATGATTCGAGAAAATAAATGAAAACATTTGCTTAGTTTAGCTGTCTAGCTAAAGAGTGGTATCTTGCTGCACTACTGGGGTAAGATGGTCCCCTACCTGGGGCAAGAAGATTCCCAAAGTATATATATATATATTTAAATATTTTTATATGTCATTAATGCAAAATACTAAATCAAATATTTTATGTACATGTACATATTTTAGTTCAATAACTGAAAACCCGATAGACAAAATCAAATAACAGAGTCCCATTTAGAGTATGAATTACAAACTTTGTTATAAAATACTATGGATTCAAATTAAATGATTCAACTCAAATCGCCTATAGGTTATGATGAATAATGTTATAGATTAATAGATGTTAGAAATGCACATCTAAGTAAATTATTCATAAATAATCATAAATAAATTTATCAATATAAAATTCACAGATCACTATTATCTAATGTCAATTAAAGATCATTTAACCTCAATAATGATGTTCAGATCACAAGCAGAGATTAATAAAAGCATAACTATTCAATAAATGAGTTGAGATTTCATGACCATTTATCTATAGTCAAGAGAAAAATTTAAGGTTGGAGGACATCTTACCCCATCCTAATCTATAAAATAACAGGAAACATGGATGTCCTGGAAATATCTATCATACTCACAGTTAACCATAAGATTGTAGGCCAGGCTAGTCATGTTGCTGACAGCATTACTAGCTGCACACTGGTACGGTCCGTCATCACTAAGAGTGAGTCGGTTAAATCTCAAGGTTGAGTTGTCATTGGAGAAAGTGATCATATTGTCGGCGTCCAGGTATATGCCATTCTTCATCCAATGAATGGAGTTCACTGGCCCCACAACATTACAGTTTAGATTAAAAGCCATGCCTTCTACTGGAGAGCCTGCTGGATTCACTGCCACTGCTGAAATTGGATCTAAATAAAGAAAAAATGTATTGGCGATAAACAAGATCACAAGAATAATCATTAGAAATTTAGAAAAATATTTTGTGTGTGTTCTCACCAAGTATATCAATCTTTTTTGTCACTGCAACATGTCTGAGTGTGACTGCATTTTGGGCAACGCAGGTGTATTCTCCCGTTCTGTTCTGAGTTGTGTCGCTAAGATCATAACTCGGGCCATAGACATTCAGAGGATTGCCGTTGTACATCCAGTAGAAAGTAGCTGTCGGTTTGGAGTCAGCAGAGCATGATAGAGAAATGACCAAACCAGCAATGTATACCGATTTCTCTGGTGATGCTGTCACTCTCAGGTTACTGGGCCCATCTAAACACATAAAACCAATTCAGATGACCTTTTGAAACATGAATTAGGCACTCAGTTATTGTTAGCTGCCCATCCCTTACCACACCCTTTAAAGGGATCCTGTTGTGCTTTGCAGTGAAATCAACATTGTGTTCTGTCATACTCACAGCTTATATTGAGATTCATTTGATGACTCTCTCTTTTGCTGATATTGTTTGCCACAAGACACTTGAACGGCCCTTCGTCGTACCGCATCACACCATTGATGATGAAATCTCGTCCACCGTTCCTGAGCTCAACTCTTCCTCCTGCTGTGACCGTAGAGCTTCCGTTCTGCCATGAAAACCACAGTGGCGTTCCGCTGGCCGAGCATGTGAACGTCACGGTGTCGTTTAACTCCACCAGGGTTGTCATGCTTACAAATGCAGTTAAATTACTGACAGGTTCTGCAAGTTAACAGAAAATGTTTTAGTGCAAAAGTTTAAAGTACTTTACGTGTTTCATCAGTTTTTAAAAGCCATTAGCATCCCCTCAACCAAAGAATCTAGTTCACTCTGTAAGTATTTGGACTTGTTCACTGCAGAGTACACAAAAAACCATTGCTGTCAGCAAACATAACGCTGCTATCCTATGTAGCCTATTTAATTTTATAAACAGTTTTTTTATTTTTATTTTATTCTATTCAAAGAGCATTAAATAATCACATGGCAAATGTTAGGCGTTATAATATTAGATTTTGTACAGGGAGTGTAATGTTTGCTGTTTGAAACCAAGTACGTAAGCGATTTTGAAATCGCCCTCATATAAAACAATGTAAAGCAAATAATTCTGAGATCCTGTAGATAATGCTGGTAAAATAGCCAAAGATTACTGTAGTTTTTTTTTGTTTTTCTTTTCTGTCTATTGTTTTGGTTTACAATGGTCATATATTATTTTATCATTAAGAGCTAAGAATTTGTCAAATTTTATTGTCAAATTTACGGTTTTGCTGATCCTTGCTAAGCTGCTACCTTGATTTATTTGATAATATTTTTAATGTTAAATGAATCAGTGGTCACATATATTGAAGGAACAGTCTACAAAACAATGGATTTGCAGTAGATTATCAGGCCTCAAGAAAATACTTGAGCCTATGAGGGCTCCCTAACATGGCATTTAAATTAGCATTTAATCCTAAAAAATCCTTTATGTGTGTTTCTTAAAGAAATCATGACAGGAAATAAAGTACATTATTTTTTAACAATTTTACCCAGAACTCAAGAAACATTTAATACAAGGAATCTTATTTGTAAAGATATTTTTTTTTAAAAGTGTTTCACATTATAATGTCTAAATTAATTGATTTTATTCAAGTTAAAAAAAGATTCTTTTACTATGTATTAATTGATCATTATATTCAGTGAACCTAAAAACTAAATTCTGTGGCTCATTTTTTACCAATCTTTACAGGCAGCTGATGCAGTGAAATTTTAAGTCAAGTAACTTAACAAATTCTGTGAATATATTTACTTAAATGAATTGAAATTTTTAAAGTTCTGTGACTATTTCATTTTTACAGTGTGTAGGATAAGAGGACCTTTTTTTCAACTTACCCTGAACATCTAATGTAATCACTGCCCGGGCCTTCGGTCTCAATGCATCTAATGCATACAGGCCAGAATTCTTCAGAGTTACTGACGGTAAGGTGAGCTGATATGTAGAAATGTCAAATTCTGTTCCATTTTGGTGGCCACTTCCTGTAAAAACTTCCCCTGGGTACCACACGAACAATGTACTAGATTCAAATAACCAGAGCCCAAATAAAATGGGCTGGGTGTCATTCACACTTATAGTGACATTGCTCCCGACAGCCACAGGGTTTTGTGATGGAACCAGGAACACTGCATAAAGACCTAGGAGAGGCAGGAGTGGCATTCAGTATCATTTTGAATATATAAAGAAAACTTTCAACTCTTCATTGTTGTTGCATAACATGGATGGATCTAAGTCTACTGATTTACATGTAGCCTTTGCATATTCGTTGCTCGTTTCCATCAAGTACTAGAAAATAGTTTTCATATTTAGTATGTTCTAGCTTGTAAAATGACTCATCAGCACAACAAAGTGATCGCCTGATCAAGTGAGTATTGAGTACTACCAATGAACAACATATATTTAATATGTAATTCTTATGTAAATCACCCTCTAATCAAGCATTATTGCTAATGTAATTCATTCTCTGGGTTTATGTAATATTCTATGTTATTTAATCTGAGCAATTTATTCTGACAATCTGGTGTTAATGTCATTGTATCCACAAATATACATTTCTTCAAATATACAAATGTACATTTCGTGTAGACATATCTAAAACTAATTACAGTGAGTAATCAAATATTCAAATATTTGATAAAAAAAAGTTTTTGCAAAATAAATGAATTTTAAAAAGCTATTTGTTACTCAATATTTCTGATAATTTCTACAAGTAAAATCTGAAAAATTCTGAAGATACTGAATAAAAAAAAAGGTTTGAAAGTTAACTGTTGTGTCAAACAATTGCTGACTGGTAAATTTACATTAACAAACAATCTCCTTTCTGCATTGTTGTTTATAAAAAAATATTAAACTGAATTGAATCGAAAAATATTAAATGAAAATACAGTTGAATAATTACCTGATGTACACATTAAGGTGAAGAATAAGGTGAGTAATGTATGTCCCATTTTGGAAATCCTAACAAGAAAATTCTTCACTTCTTCCACAGACTTCAGACGAGTCTGCAACGAATAACCATCGCTATACTTTCATTCTGCTAATATTTACCTTGTTATGAAAATGGCTAGGTTCACCAATGAGTAAGCATGTGACAGAAAGGTACACACACCTCTTGTCATCATCACTCACATTCACATTGAGTGGAGGGTGTGTTTGTTGTGGTTGACTGTAATCTGGAACCAGACTGCTGGTACCCAGATGACATGCTAGTCTCAAATTGAAGGTCATGTCATACATATCTCAATAGTTCCTGGTGTTGTAGGAAAAGATTTGTGGTTAGTAAAAATTGTGGACTATCAACACTAAGAGTTGATATTAACATGGAGTGACTCATGATGACAATTAAAGTTGGATGTTTTCTTTCAAACCAGCAGCTTCCAGCGTCACTCCTGGTTTTGAGTTCTTAGTATGTACTGTATGTTTCCATAGTTTATTAAACTGTTTTATCTCAAGTGCAGGATGTAAACCAAACACAGGTTTGATGTCATTGAAAAGCCATGTTTAACATTACTTCATTTTGTTTGCATTCTAAAAGATTACTTCAGATCGACAAGAATTTCTATGCAGTAAAATTAGTGAATAATCATGAATCACTGTTTGTTTTGTGATTATTTAAATGTGATAGCGCCTTTTTGACTGACTTTCACGTTCAGCACTGATACACCCAAGAACCATTCCCATATTGACATTTTAATAATAATAAAACATTTTATAAATGAAATGTAGTCACTTATTGATCAGGGACTAATATTAATCAGACATAATGACAAATAAGCAAATCAAGTACTGGTGTAAGATATCCATCCTTCGATTCTCTTGTCTTGTGTGGGGTCACAGGTATGCTGGATCCTATCCCAGCGTCTCGGGCCGTAGACAGGGAAACCCTCTGGACAGATGGCCAGTCCATCACAGGGAAGACACACACGCAATTTACAGTCTTCAGTTCACCTAACCTGCTTGTCTTTGAAAGTGGGGGAAACTAGAGCAAACCCACATCAGCATGGGGAGAACATGCAAACTCCACACAGAATGTCTTCTGGCTCAGTCAGGACTCGAGCAGGACCTTCGGCGACAGTGCCACCCTGTTAGTGTGATCCTATTAATCATAAAGTTGGAAATATCATCTATATCAAATATAATAAATTTGGAAATAGTCAACTAAATCAAATTGTCTTGTATTTATATGTAAATATATCCCCTGGTTGACATACCACATAGTTTGTTTATAAAATGTAAAGGGTAAGGCAGGGTAAGATGACACCTTATTTCTCTCTTGACCATATGGCACAAAATCTCATTTCAACACAGCCTGTGCTATTTTTAATTTGGTCATTTCATCTGAATATCAACATTGTGAGTTTTCAGGAATTCTGTGTCTCGGGGAAAAAAGTGATCCATGACATTGTATTGTGTTTAATTTATTTTTTTGTCCATTTATTAATGAGGGATTTGTGGAGTAAAAATTATAGTTTGTATTTTGAAGTGAAAAGATAAAATAATTGGCACAGACTAGTGTTAGTGTTAATATTTTTTAAATGACATTTTTAAATTTGACAGTTATTATTTAATAATTTCATGATGAATATTTAAGACATAATTGAGTGAAATCATGCAATTTGAAGTATGAAATTAAAATATGGGCATATTAAATATGTAAATATTAATATGCCTGTATATAAGTCATAGAATAAATTTCTGCCTTGTCTGTCATCAGTTATTCATTTCTAAATTGTCAAAACATTTTTTGAACAGGATAGCTGGTTTAGTTTTTTACATTAACACTTTAAAACTATATATAAATATTAATAAAAAAGCATTTTATACATTCTGTAGACGTTTAGCCAGGGGGCTTCTTACACCAGCAGTGGCCTCTTTGAATAATTTTACAATTTGTGCAATGACAATAAATTTAGCAATTGTTTCTATTTATTTCCCTTAATAACACATTAACTGAAGCATCATCATCCTGCACATGCTAAACTTCAAAAATAAATAAATATGTTACAATTTAAAAGTAAAAGCACATTAGGGTGTCATTTTCCCCCATCTTCAGAGATTAGCAGCACAGTCTTTACAGCTTGTTTACAGCTATACACTCTTAAAGGCTATTAGTAGTAATATCAGTAATATGTAATCGGTCATTTTGTTCTAGTTTTAAATGTAAAGCCAACAATATGTATTGAATTTATGCTTATGTAGTTGACATTTTTTATGGAGTATTAAATATTTCCTTTGGAGGTTGTAAAAGTGTTTAAGGAATATGAAATTTTCTAACATTTATATGCTTATGCTGCAATAAGCCAGAGGGAAATGCAACAAGAGTATGATTAAACTATTCTGTTTTATGATGTACTTTAGTAGTATAGACAGAACATTACTGTTAAATAATATGGTAACAACATTTTAGGTTGTACAGATTTACTTAAATTCACAATTAAAACCTGTGTTTAATTAACTAATATAATATTAATATAGCAACCATTTTGTATAATACATTGACAACCACCAGTGATCAGAAAAACACTTGATGAATTATATCTCACTACAAGCAGCTTTGCCACAAGCTGAGGAAGTAAATATTAATATATAATTTTGCATTGATTGTTTTGATTCATGCTTTTTTTTTTTTTTTTTTTAAAGCGTTATTACATTTTTGATTTACACTTATAATTTTTAGATCTGTGACCATTGTTTGCTATTCTGAAAACTTTGCTTTCATTTTTTAATTTTGTGCAATATATTTTTACTTGGGTTTTTAAATTTTGGTTTCACGCTTATTTTTTATTTTTTTTTAGTTTTTTTGTCCTTGACTGCAATACTTTTGGCAGAAAGTTGGTCCCATAGAGGTGCACAGTGTCATTCACACAAATACTCAACAGCACCATAGTAACATGCATGACACTAAAATAATGCAATAAACATTAAATAAACAATGTAAGATTTAATATAAAATCCTAATGTACATAACTGTTTATTAAAAAAAAGTGCTGCACAGAAACTTCTGGGAATGTCAGTTTACAAGATATTTACAAGAATTTACAAGATACTCTCAGAAAAAAAAAGTTATTCTCTGGATTAACTGCAGCTAAGAGAATGCTTGCCTTATGTTGGCAATCTCCGCACTCGTTGGCTTGGTCACACTGGATGTACTCTTTCCTGGACATTGCAAACATGGAACTATCTGTGGCTAGGATGCATAGTGCCACTCAAAAAACTATTTCAGTTTGCTTAAGAGCAATTTCTAAAATGAAGGACTTGTAAAGTGGCATATATATTTTAAATGTCTTTACACTGTGCTTGCCTTGTGAAATTCTCTGAAATTATTCTTGTTATAGACTTTGGGATTGTACCTATTGTGACAGAGGGACTGGGGAGGGATAGGGATTTCTTCTCTTTTTTTCTTTTTTTTTTTGTGGTCGCTGTGGGTGGGTGGGATAGCATTTTAAATTGAAAAAGTTCAGTGTTGCATTTTACTTTTATTGACATGTTTCTGTACAATAACTTCTTGTAACACTTAATAAAAATTTGATACAAAAAATAATTTACAAGATAACTACTTCACTTTCAAAAACTGTAAATATAACTATATATTTGTAATGTAAAATCACATTACTGTTAACCAATTAACATTTTTTTACTATAGCATTTTTATAGTCTTTTACCATTAAAATCATTAATCATATTTTATAGTGTTTCAGAATTAAAAAAAAACAACCCTAAAAGACTGCTACCATTTTGATTGTAAAATGGTAGAGAATCCGTTTAAATATCTGTCACAGCACTATTGTTCAAAAGGCTTCTTCATCTGCTCTATTTGTCTGCCACCCCTCCTGCTATACACACCTTGAGCAAACAGATCTGATATTGTCTAGTATGTAGGCTAGCTCTTTAGTGTTCTTGAGTTTTCTCTTAAGTCCTAGTTTCAGCTAAACCACTGTTAAAATGAGAATCAGACATTCAGTTACTGTCTGATTAGTGAATGGTGTCATGAATAAGCAATGATATTGGCATCAGTGAATGACATATTTGCTTGATAATAAACATACATTGCAGAAAATGCAGTGCGTATATATATATATATATATATATATATATATACACACACACACACACACACACACAATGGAAGTCATTGGGCTCCAATGTTGGTTCTGTGTAAGAAGTCAAGTTTGCAATGACATGTGACTTTGTAAATGATGACAGAATTTTAATTTTTGGGTGAACTATGCCTTTAAAGTATCCTAGTCCTGTTTTGAATGAATAAATAAATAGGCTACATATAAACCCGCCCACAGATGTCCAGTAAAAAGTCGTATGGCAGCTTCTATACAATTATATCTTGCATGAGCATCAGAGAACAAATAATAGCCTACCAAAGCCGGTTTTGGTGGGGGGTGGGGGGTACCTTTTATGCTACAATACACAGCATTGACTGGAAATATTTGTCTACTTATGTTTGCATTTATAACGCAAGACTTCTGTAGAGACAAGGCATCTGTTGATTTTATTTATCTGTACCTCAGGAGAGAGATGCAAACACAAGCAATGCAAACGGACTCGTTGCTGGATGAGAATATTTCACGACTTCGTATAATGCTCGGTTTTGACTGAACCCGAGCCGCTGTCCTGAGAGTTTAGCTCTAACCCTGAAAAAAAAAAAACACACACACCTGCCTATAGCCTTAGTAATCCTGAAGACATTGATTAGCCTATTCAGGTGTGTTTGATTAGGGTTGGAGCTGAACTCTGCAGGACAGCGGCTCTCTAGGACCGAACTTGACTACCCAAAACTAGTGGCGCGCGGCTTACACGTGCTCTTGATTCATTCAAACACAACTGGCGCCATCTTGCGCCTGACTTATTGTAATGAAAATCAGAGTACTTAATTATTTTATTGAGTAGATATGTAATTGTTGTTGCAGTGTTCGTCTTGCGGTTATGCCGATTTTCCTACAAATTTTCGCAATAGAATATTTTTCTTAGCTGAAGCTTTAAGATATAGCCTAGGCCTACAGGGGAAAAATATCAAATTCGTTTTTCATGTCCACGTATTATATTATTTGGTGAGTATAAAAGCGTTATCCCAGCTAACAAAAATATTTTCTATTATTTTTTTTATGCGAATGTTAGAACATTTTTTTTTTTCATAAAATTTTCCAAACATTATGGGTACACTTTTGAATGTTCTCTGAATGTTCTGAAACAATTCAGTAGGCCTAACATTCAAAAAAAAAAAAAAAAAAAACGCAAAAATGTAACAATGTTGTCCAGCTGTAATCTGCTTAATGCAACTATAAGGCATGAAGATGTTGTAAACACTAATATTATGAATTTCTATAAAGCTGTTTTAAAAAAAAAAGTGTTGTGAAAAATGCTATATAGCTTAAAGGGTTAGTTCACCCAAAAATGAATATTAGGCTGTGTTTTACTCACCCCCGAGGCATCCTAGGTGTATATGACTTTCTTCTTTCAGACGAATCCAGTCGGAGT
>NW_015554223.1:129926-131619 GCF_001515605.1 Sinocyclocheilus anshuiensis
TGAGGCCAAAAATAAAAAAAAAAAAAAAAAAAAAAAGTGAGATTTTAGCGTCCAACTAAAATGTTTGAGAAATAAAACGTTCTATGAACGATGTACCTTGTAGGCTAAATAATGTTTTTGTGCTAACATTTTGAGAACATTATTAAAGATCAAATAACTCTGAACAAACATTCACATTACTAGAAGATCGTTTGTTCATAACGAGAATCTTCCAGAAAGTTAACCAAAGTTCTGAGAACGTTCCTTGTTAACTGCAGATAATGTGCAGTCAGTCATTATAGCAAAATAGTCCCTTTCTAGGGTGCTGTTCCTTACTTACTGATTAAAGGAATTCCTTACGTTATTAAGTTTAATAAAATCTCTGATTATAGTCAGTTATGAAAGCTGCTTATTCAATTCATTGGATCCAGTGAAGTAAACACTTGTCTAACGAGTCCTCCAGAAATGTCATTATTCAATAGTGCTCTCTATAAAGCCCAAAGTCATTATGCAGCTATATGTACATTAAATCTGTCTGTAATTTGGCACTATGTCCAATAGGGTAACATTAAGTACATTTTAACACACAATACAGTATACAATTATATACAGTAAATATACAGCTAGTGGAAACTATTTAGAAATTAAATGGTATTTCTCACTTTATAAACAACAGGTGGCAGCAGCAGACAATCAGTCCTGCAGCTCTCACTTATCACAGTCTGGAGACCTGGTCTAGGTATTAAATAACTGAATAATGTTTTTCTTGTGGCCCCAATTTCATCTCTGAAAGTAAGTCGTGACACAACCGTTTATGTATTTATTTATTTAGTGGCTACAAAACATGTCCACATGATTCAAAACAATTATCAAACAGGCTGTAAAACAATACCCTCAAAGGCAGTTTGTTTTACAGCAATTAATAACCACCATATCAAATTTGTTCTTCTATGTTTACTCCATGTTTCATATAAAGAACATTTACACAGGTCATTTAAGTTCTGTAAAAGGTAGCAATGAACTAATGCTGAAGAACGCTATCATACAAATTGACAAGTTATCAGTGTTGTAGGGAGGAAGGAAAATATATGAGAAATATGGGTAACACTTTATTTTAAGGTGTCCTTGTTACACGTTACATGTACTTACTATTATAATAAATAATTAGGCATAATTACATGCAAGTAACCCTAAGCCAAACCAAAATCCTAACGATATATATTAAAAATGATTTTATGCTTTAAATGTGCTTTAAAATATATATATACACATACACATACACACTGTACCTGTACCCTGTACTTTTTAGGTTGCTCATATTCATAAAACACACAATCAAAGTTAAAGTTTAACTCACTACATATGCTTTGATAAATCCTTATCAGTTGTGGTTCAGTGTTATCACACCACGAGGAAGAAAATACAGTATGTGACCTTATAGATACAACAGAGCTGAAAAACAGAACCAGAAGGTAGAATGAGAAAGAAATAACTCCTTATTTTGAGCAAATGAAATTCCTCTGTCAAATGTCATTGACGTTTACATAAATTATAAATAACAGAACAGTACTGTTCAAATCACATTCTTTTGGAAAATATAATGAACAAAATATGCAATAACAGCTATATGTCCATCGGACAATTGTCAATTCTGTTACTTTACAATTCTGTTACTTAAAGGGTCAACTCTGTTTATGAACTATTTTCACAAAAA
>NW_015554223.1:133069-142763 GCF_001515605.1 Sinocyclocheilus anshuiensis
GTTTGTCTAATGAAACAAGAAGGATTTTTCCTGTTATGATTTATTGTTATTTCTACACATTGGCTAATTTGTCCGTAACAGAGTTGACAAACAATACCATAAAGACATCTGTTTTTTCATTAAAAGTAAAAAAAGGAAGTAACTTGTGTTTGGAAAGCACTGAATTATTAAAATTAAATATGTTTTCAATAAGATACTGAAAAAAAATCTGTTAGTGAAAAGTTTTTTTTCTTAACTTTCTGTAATGTCAAATGTATCTCCAATTATAGAATCACCCATATGTCTCTGTACAATCCCAATATATGCCTCCACGTCAATGGTACCTTCGCACATATACAAGTCACCCATGCCGTTTGCACTGATGCACCCCCATACCATGACAGACGTTTGGTTTTGCACCTGTCACTGATTTAAGTCTGGACGGTCCCTTTTGTCTTTGAGACTAACAATTTGATGTCCGTTTTCCCCCAAAACAAGCTGAAATGTGGACTCATCTGACCACAGCACACATTTCCATTGTCTTTTGGACAATCTAAGATGAGCTCGGACCCAGAGAACTCGCTGGCGTCTCTGTCTAGAATTGATGTATAGATTACTCCTTGTGTAACAGAGATTCAAGTTGCATTTCTTGTTGCAGATGCAGATTATGTTAAATGACAACAGTTATCCATAGTACTCCTCAGCCCATGTAGCTATATTTCACACAGCAACATGAAGGTTTCTCAGGCAATGCCATCTGAGGGCTTAAAGATCACACACATTCAACTGAGGTGTCCTGCCTTGCCCTACATGCACTGAGATTTCTCTGGATTCCCTGAATATTTTCACAAAATTATGTATGGTAATTGGTGAAAGACCTAATTTCTTTGCAAATTTGCATTGAGCGATGTGATTTTTGATTTGTCTGACAATTCTCTCATGAAATTTGGCACCAAGTGGTGAGCCACGATCAAGCTTTGCTGGCAAAGACAGGATGCTCTGTATAAACCCAATCCTGATTCCCTGACGTATTATTACCAATTCACCTGCTTTTAAAACAGTTTAACTCAGATATTCTATAACCTTTTCATTTTTATTATGCCTCTGTCTCAACTTTTGTGGAGTATGTTACAGCCATCAAAATTAAAAATTGTTTATATTAACAAAATGCATTTAAGTTGGTCATTGAAAACATTGGAAATCTTTTAATTGTACCTTTGTCAATTAAATGAAGGTTAAAGACAGTTTACAAACCATAGATTCTTGATTTTACTGCATTTTAAAAAAATGTCCCAACTTTTCTGGAATTGGGATTGTACATGACCACCATCCTCTTGAGGTGACAGAAGAAGTTGTAAGTCTCTGTTTAAAAATATAAAGGATTTATAGGACAAAAAAACACATTTGAGATAGAAAAATCAACATTTTACTTTGGGGATATAATTTCGTTTACAATAAGGTTTATGTATGTTAATTGACAGAAATTGGTTTATTCTGAATCAGCAGATTCTTTTTTAATTGGATATATAATATTTACTCCAATTTTTCACCTGAATATTAAAACAAAAACAAAAAAAAATTGTTCACTTCATTGAAATATCAAGTAAATGCATATACAAAATTTAAAACATCAATGTTTTCTACTGTTAATATACTGTTAAATCACACACCGGTAGGTGATTATGTTGTAATAACATGGCTTTTTGTACTTGACATTATTTTACACAATAGAAGAGATTTCAAGAGAAGTTGTAGATTTCGAAACAACATCGATTTGTATCAGATAAATGTTGAAAAATTGCATACAAATTCAAAATAAACTGAGCAGTGTTACAACCCTCCCCTGTCTCTCCATCTTAATCGTGAAAACAGAAAAATTGCACAGCCTAACAAGCCATCTTGAATTCAAAACAATAATAAAAGTTTTACGTTTCACTTACACAACAACATCCAGTGAAATCAAACTAAATTAAAGAAATAACACAACACGTGTGAAATGTGCAATATGCAGGAAGACTCAGTGCAGTAGGTTTCAGTGTTTCCGTGTCTTCACTTCCGCACCTGCGCACAGGAGGGTTTGATACGTGACTGGAGAAGTTACAGAAGCATGTAATAAATGAAACCAACCAAATGACTTCCTTACTGTTTTACTGCAGAGCTACAGAACAGAATAAATAGCACTTATTTTGTGATGCAGTAAAGTTTTATTGCAGCTAAAGTACACATATGGTGTTCTACAATGGGATAGGCTACTTTTAATGTATACAACTGCTTACCTGACTTCCATAGGGAGGTGGAGGAGCCCTTGACTTCCCTCCATGTTTTACTTCTGCATACTCTGTACTAAATTCACTCTTATTCCCCAGATTCACTCTCTCTCCACCAGCCTTCTGGAAATGGCTAATGTCTGCATAGTTCAAGTCCTAAAACAGTCAATTGTTTTTGTTAAACTAAAATCACAATGTCACAATGTATTTACAATGCTGTGAAAATTCATTTGGCCCCATCCTCATTTCTTCAGTTTTTTTTTTTTTTTTAGATCTTCAAATTAAACAAAATAAAACAAAGGAAACGTACGTACGTAAACACAAACATTTTTTTTTTTACTGAAGCAAAAAAAAAAAAGTTATCCATCACCCATGTAAAAAACGACTGCCCCCTTAAATTTAAAATCTGGTTGCGCCATCTGCGACTGCAACCAAAGTGCTACCAATCTTTCACAGCACTGTTGTGGAATTTTGGCCCACTCTTCTTTGCAGAACTGCTTTAGTTCAGCCACATTGGAGGGTTTTCTAGTATGAACTGCCTGTTTAAGGCATTTGGGTTCAAGTCAGGACTAGGCCACTCCAAAACTTAAATTTTTATTTTTTAGCCATTCAGAGGTGGACTTACTCCTATGCTTTGGATCATTGTCTTGCTGTTTAATCCAGTTGCACTTGAGCTTCAACTTTCAGACTGAAGACCAAACAATCTCCTTTAGGATTTTCTGGTAGAGAGCAGAATTCATGTTTCCCTCATGTTCTCCACACCAACACACTGCCACCACAACGCTTGACCATAGGGGCGATGTTCTTTTTGTGTAATTCAGTGTTTGGGTTACGCCAGATGTAACAGGACCCTTGTCTTCCAAACAGTTCCACTTTTGACCCATCACTCAACAAAACATTATCTCAAATGGTTTGAGGATCATCAAGGTGTGTTTCAGTAAGCCTTAAAGTTCTTCTGGGTTAGCAGTGATTTTTGTCTCATCACTCCTCCATGGATGCCATTTTCATTCTTTCAGATAGTGGAGTCATGCAGTGACCTTTATTGATGCAAGAGAGGCCTGCAGTTTCTTCAATGTTGCCCTCTGGTATTTTGTGACAATTTTTTTTTTTTTTTTTTGCTGTGCTCTTGGAGGTTGGCCACTTCTAGGAACATTCGCTACTGTGCCAAGTTTTTTTTCCATTTGGAGATAATGGCTCACACTGTGGCTCCTTGGAATCCATGAGCCTTTAAAATAGCTTCGTAACCCTTCCCAGACTAATATATTTCAATCACCTTCTTCCTCATAATTTCTGGAAATTCTTTCACTTTTGGCATAGTGTGTTACTGGCTAAGACCTTTTAACCAACTTCATACAGCTGAAAAAGTTGTATTTAAGTGCTGATTTACTTGAACAGGGCTGGCAGTAATCAGGCCCGGTTGCATCTCGAACCAAATTATGAATGCAGTTTCATAGATTTGGTAATTAGAAACAACAGGGGCAAACACGTTTTCACACAGGCCCAGTTGGTTTTAGATAACGTTTTTGCTTCAATAAATAAAATTATCATAAAAAAAACTATTTTAAACTATTTAAAAACTGTATTTTGTTGTTATCAAGGTTGCCTTTGTTTTATGTAATAGTTTGTTTTCATTTTTGAAACAATTTATTATGAGACATATGCAAAAACAGAAGAAATCAGAATGGGGGCAAACACTTTTTCACAGCACTGTAAATAATAAAAAATGAAATCCCACTATTAAACTGTTTAATAAATCATAATGATTTAATGTCAATATCCATAGCTCATCCTCATAGCAAGTCTTTGCGTGGTAGTATGTGAAAGATTAAAGTCCATTTAAGCTGACTGTAAAAATATACTCTGAATAACTACCGCACCTTTCCAGTAAGTGTTAGTAATGTCATTTGACATCAGATTTACAGTTTTAAATCAAGTATCCATTAATAAATGTAAGGCTGTGATGAGAAAACAAGAAATGAAAGTCACTCACAGGCTCCTGTCTGCTTTGTGCTGCTGTTTAAAGAAAGTAAGACTCAATGAGTTTAATACTGAGAGAAATATGTACTGAATCATCTGTAATATGAATAGTTCCTCTGCAATCTATTATGGCATGTTCATTATCATGGTCAGTCTTGCGAAGTAAGTTGTGTTGTTTCAATCACATACTCATAGGCATTATGAATAAATAACAAACATACCTCCTCTTGCCGGTCCATTTTGTCGAAGGTTTATTTTTGAGCTGTAGTGTAAAGACAAAGACATTTTGTTACAACTTTATCTTTACCACATTTTTGTCTCACAAAAAGACAGCTTATGACAATTGTTTTACTGAAATCTTTTTGTTATCACATAAATACTGACATATTTTCAGAGAAAGTCACTGTAATTGTACATAATTCAGAAACTAAATTTTTACTCACATTTTCTTAGTTTTTGTTAAATAGACAATCAGACCACAAATGCCTGCAACTGCCACTAAAACCCCAATGACAATCCCAGCTATCGCCCCTGATGATAGCCCTCCTCCTCCTCTTCCTCCTACTATGACAAAGACAGAGGAAACAACAGACTGACATCATGTACAGCATAGAATACTTACTTCAGGGCATTTTACATAGTAAAATTACATAGTAAAAAATTTACATAGAAAAAGTTGTATTTAAGTGCTAATTCATTAGAAAGTTATTAGAAATTAATAATGCAATTAGAAAAATTGCAATGTTATCAAATGTTTACAACACAGGTTAGTTTTAATTGCTTACCTTTAACTAGTAAAGCATGTTTTTGTGAGGCGCTTCTCTTTGTGACACTATTCCAGGCTGTGCAGATGTAATCTCCACTGTGTGTGAAGTCAGTCTCATCTATGATGAATGTGTCTGTGGTCACATCAGTGTCTGTTCCATTAATCTTCCAGTTGAATGAGGCAGCAGGTTCAGAATTTGCAGAGCAAGAGAGCGACACACGAACCCCTAAATCCACCACATCTTCACCCTTAATTGAAACATCTTCTGGTCCATCTAGAGCACAAACAAAAGACTCACTGACAAACTGAGCACTGAAGAATGTCTGTATTTCATCAGGTTTGAGCTCAAATCATCTTGATGTTTGAATGTTTAACACTCACAGTTGATGGTCAGGTTGAGTGTTGCCGTCTCAGAGCTGACAGGGTTTCTATATGTACATTGATATTCTCCACTGTCTGATCTCTGCACTGGACTGATGGACACTGATCTGTTATCAGATGAGAAGATGATGCTGTTGCTAGGAGACAGAGGACTGTTATCTTTCATCCACTGCACAGAGGTGATGCTGCCAGTTCCCTCAGAGCTGATGTTAGCAGATGATTCTCCCTCTATTAATGATTCTTCTGGACCAATAAGCCTGACATTAGTTATATTTTCTGTGTGAATGAGAGAGAAAGAACAAACACACCGAGTCTAAAATTAGTCTTTCATATTAAGTGAGCACTGAATGTAAAGGTAGAGAAATGAATGACCGTAAAGTAAGCAGCCTGTTCACAAAGAAGAGTACGATACGTAACCTACTGAAGATGAATAAAGCACCAGCACCAGTGGCGTAGCGCAAACAATGTCTGATATGTCCATCTGACGCGCGCGCGCTGGCTTTCAATGCTGAGAATCGCAAGTTCGGAAAGCCTGTCCTGACTCATTGTGCTTCTCAGGCAGGTTTTTATTCTAGTTTTAACAAATGTTTCGGCAAATGCATGTATGCATACATAAACAACATGTAGGCTAAATGTCTAGTCAAAACGAACGTATTTAAAGAGAAACTGAAACGTACCAGCGCAATCAAGGATTTTGTCCTTAACAGCGAAAACAGCTTAAAATAGGCTACTCTGTTATTTTTGATCATACAGATAAGAAATAAGACATTATTCGAAAATATGAATAGTTCACTTTTATTTAACAAAACATTGTGTCTTTGTTAAAGAGAGAGAGAGAGAGAGAGAGAGAGAGAAACAAATAGGATGCGCTTTCAGCCGTCTATAGGTTTCCTTGAACTTTGAGGCGCGATCACAAAAATTAAATGGAGCTCAGAAACTGTAGCGCAGTTTTTTTGTTTTTGGTTTTGTTAATGTAATAATTATTTAAGTGAAACATTTCGTGTAGGCCTATTTATTTTCTTCCTTTTATATATGTAGTTTTATTCTGTTTTTCTCCCTTCACTGAAGCGCGGCAGGTGCGTGATGATGAGACAATGAATCCCCCTGTTCTGTTGTTGTTTGTGCTGCTATTTGCGCATGCACTGAACCCATGAAAAGAGGGGGAAAAATATCTGTGGTATTTTTAATGGTCACTAAATCTAATTTAACATTCTAGTTTTTTCGGTTAATGGCTAATCATCGGTTAACGAGCGTCAGTTGTCGGTCACGAAAATCACCAAAATGAACAACCCTAACATTTTGGGGTGGGGGGGCCCCCGCAGTGCGTGCCCTGCGTGCCCGTCCGCTAGCCACTGGGTAAAGGGTCTGCTTTTCTTTCACCTGCTGGTGTGTCTTCTTTAAATAGCTCGCTCTTGAGTGCTGTACTCGCTTACGGCCATACCACCCTGAGGGCGCAATTGAGCTAATCAGGAAGTGAGAGTACTGGTGCAGAGAGCAGGTGGAGAGTGATTGTTTGAAGAAAGATTTTGTTTTTTTTTGGGTTGGTTTGCTTTCATTATCGACTCATTGTGCTTCTCAGGCAGGTTTTTATTCTAGTTTTAGTTTAGAAAAAGACCACTTGCCACTGTCACAGGGATGGTTACAAAAGTTTCAAGGCAGTAGCCACATCTGTGACGCTTGGAAGAATAGATCTATGCTTCAGAATCAGCAGCTCTGCCAGATCTTTAATTGAGCCCGTTTCCATTTTTTGTTATTTCTGACCGCAGGGCACTTCGAAAGGAAAGCAACTGTGATGGGGGGGGGCGGGGGCCCCACCACGCGGGGCCCCCCCGCAGTGCGTGCCCTGCGTGCCCGTCCGCTACGCCACTGACCAGCACCTGTTAGGAGGTAATGATTAAAATGTGCGCACGATTTACCTACCCTGTTGAAAAAACTGTATATGCCGGTTAGGTATGTTTTGAAGCATGGCTGCTGGTTTGAGTTGGTCCTTAGCTGGTTTAAGCTGGCAATGTGCTGGTCCTAAGAAACTAGCTCCTGCTCAGGACCAGCTTAGGACCAGCACATGACCATCTTAAACCAGCTCAAACCAGCAGCCATGCTTCAAATCATACCCAACCAGCATATGCTGTTTTTTTCAACAGGGTATAACGACGGCACGAATTATTATATCGCGCGCACGATTTACATAAAACGAGGGAACGAATTAATAAATCATGCCCACAATCTAGTAAATCGAGGTAACAAATGATTAAATCGTGCCCATTTTTTTTCCTTGCATGTCATGTGCGGGGCTCTGTATAGCTTAGTTTGTAAGAACAAATGAAATTTGAAGGACCCAATTCATGTCTCCTTAATCAAACAAACCAGATTCAACTCATCAGCTCATTAGTAGAGACTCCAAGACCTGAAACGAGTGTGTCAGACAAAGGAGACTGTGGGTTAACTGTTTTAACCTCATAGTAATCTTAATATAACAAAAATGTAAATAATAATAATAATAATAATGAATAAATAAACAAGTTAAAAGTTTAATTTGCACTGAAAAAATTTTTTGTTTGAACAGCACTGGAAAATTAATTACTGAAACTGTAGTTCCTAGCATGCTTTGTATGGGACATAATAGGGATGAAATGTTGAAATTACACAAAAAGTACATAAAAAATTAGTTTATCCAATGAAGTCCAATGTATCGAAGCTTGTATTGTTTTTAGAAAATTACATGATCAATTAAAAAATAGACACACTATCTGCTCAATTATTTGGCACAGTCTGGTTGGTTGGATTGTGAGGAGTGTATATGTTTAATTTCTCAGAAAAGTCTTTACTTGTTTTAGGAGAATAACAGCTTATCACTTAACAGAATCGACAGCCTATCAGCTAATGTTCAGTCTTCTTTCATTTTTGGAGTTTATATTGGGAAAAAAATGCCTTTCTAATTAAATGATGTCAAGGTTATATTGTGATTAGTTATCAAGGCACAATTGATTCAAGCTGATTGTTATACTTTCTCCAACGGTAGAGCTGCAGAGGTTGGTATCTCCCAATGATTATAAAAACATTTCTGATTGAAGTTGAAGTTGAAGTGAACATTTTGTGTCTCCTGAGTGCTAACCAATAATTGTTTCGCTAAACAACCTGGAAAAAACAACAACTGATAAGTTCATAACAACAAAACAACATCAGGCATGTCCATACATAAATGATTATAATAACTATTATTATTATTATTATTTTTATATCCTTATTTTCTCGTCAGAATTCTCATCATGCAACTATTATAATACTATTTTCACATATTTACGATTCTTGTTTAATTTACAGCATTATAAATGAACAAAAATATGTTGTTACTTTTTAAATCATCTTTCACATATTTATTAAATACCCATTTGTCATCTATTAATCTTACAATATATAGTCTCAAATACTAAAAACCAAGTTTAAGCAACACACTCACCGAGCACTTGTAGCAAAGTTTCTCCTGTAAGTTGGCCTCCAGCACTAGGTAATACAGTCAGTCTGTATATTCCAGAATCATTCAGTGTCAGGTTCCAAAGCTCCAGAGCGAGAGTGTTTTTGTCAAAACTGACTCTGTCTCTGTATGCTGAGGCTATTGTAGTTGAATCAGACAGTGCTGTCACTATAATAGCTGTTCCAAAATGCCACTGAACTGCATCATTTGATGTGGAGGGCGGGTTATCAGGAGCGAACACCACACTTCCTCCTACTGCTCCATTAGCCGGACCAGAAAACTGCAGGTCTTCACTTAAAAACAGACCTATTCAAAACAACAACAACAACAATAATAATAATAATAATAACAATAATAATAATAATAAATAGCTAAAAGGCAGACTTACATTTGCTTTTATATAATTTGCTTCTTTTTTTTTTTTAAGTGCATATACAATACACAAAATCATTTTTGCATACTTTTGTCATCAGTGGTCACATATTATACATGCTGGATCGTAGGGTGCATCAAAAAATCTAATGTAAGATTTTCACTTTGGCCCTAGCATAAAGTCGCTCCACTTAAGTCGGACAGCAAATGTGCAAAATATTCCACAAAATTTATAATGTCTACCGGGTCCACATGTGATGCAAAATATCATTACAGGGTAGTAAATAAGCATATAAGTTTTAACAGAACAAAAATAATAATAACCAGTTTCTGGCACTGCCTGGTTCATCTTATACTGACTTACAGGCATAAACTTAAATCTGCTAAACCTGTAGTAAAGTCTGTAAAGAGATGGACCAACGAAACAGAGCAGGCATTACAAGCCTGTTTCGACTGCACTGATTGGAGTGTTTTTGAAGC
>NW_015554223.1:143365-172268 GCF_001515605.1 Sinocyclocheilus anshuiensis
TCTGTGCACTTCAATAACTGTCTGGTTTGGTTCAGCTACAAAATCAGACATCAGAAGACTACAGAGAACGGTTCGGACTGCTGAAAGGATTATTGGTGCCCCCCTGCCTACCCTCCAAGACAGGGCCGGAGTGGGACTCATTTTCACCCCTGGAGTGTCATGCCTTAGACCGGCCCACCTATTTTTGTTGTTTTTTTTTGTACTGGCCTTTTCAGTGCCACCTTTTGCGCTTTCTATTATGCATTTTCTTTGATCTATAATTGTTTTGCTTGCATATCTCCAACAACTGACTTGTTTTTTTTTTTTTTGAGCAAGGTGCCGCTGTCAGGGGTTATAAGATAATTACGTCATCATTAGGGTTGCCAATTAACTTCAGAAATGGAAAAAAAGGGACAATTGTGATTCTTTATCTTTTATTCTTTAATAAAATAGTGTTTGTTCTTGTAGAAAGTAAGTGTTTATTCTTTAAGAAAATAAGGGACAAAATAAGGGACAGAATAAGGGACGCTCCAAATATTTGTACTGTACCATAATGTAGGCTGTCTGCATGCAGGTAAAAAGTTCTCAGAAATAATCACAATGGTTTTGCTTAATTTGTGTACAATTATTATAAAAATAATTTTAATGTCATACAAAAAATGTAATCGGCCTGAGTAAATTGTACCAATATAGAATTGTGACTTCACAAATCACAAGTGTATATAATTTAGGAGGTGAAAATACTGTGAAATTACAAATGGCATGAAATTTGAAAGCTAACAACTGATGAAACGTACGTCAGTCAATAAAGCATTTTTAACAATGGCACTTAAAGTTTTAAACTAAAATATCATTGCAACCATATAGCCTTTGGATGAATGAAAATGCATATTTTTCAATTAAAGAAAACTTAGAGAGTGTGGGCTGCTTATGGTGCTTGGATTTGTACTTCAATAATGAGGTCCACGTTTAAGAATACGTTAGAAGTTTTTTTTTTTTTTAAATGTATTTTTTTCTCTCTCTATTTAACAGCATTAACTTACAATGAAAGACGTCTTCCCTCAGGTAGATTGAATGTTGCCCAAACCGATTTGGCAAAATCAAAACTCGGACGGTGAAGGGAACGGCCGTCAGCGCGAGACCCGCTCGCTGTGAAGCGGGAGCATCGGCAGAGGATTCCGCTTGGTCTTAAAGCCTTCCTTAAACGGTTTCTTCACAAATAAAACAATGATTTGCGCAAAAAGAATGATTAATTATCAATTGAGAATTTGTTATTGATATAGTCTACAGACCGGCCCACCGGGAATCCTCCCGGTGTTCCCGATTAGCCAATCCGGGCCTGCTCCAAGAACTGTATTCATCCAGAGTGAGGAAAAGGCTCAGAAAATCACTCTGGATCCATCACATCCAAGCCATCTCCTTTTTGAACTTTTGCCATCTGGTCGGCGTTACAGAGCACCGAATACCAGGACAGCCAGGCACAAGAACAGTTTCTTTCCCCAGGCAATCTACCTCATGAACAGTTAATGTTCTCCCATTGTGCAATTAAAGTACGTGCAATAATCTTATACTTATTTATCACCCTAAATCCTAGTACATCCCTACAACTTTATTTTATTTTATTTTATTCTATTCCTATTCTATCTATAGCACACCTGTACATACAATTTATAATTTTTTTGTGGTTTATATTTATGCATGTGTATTTTATTCACATCTTATTTTTATTATCTGTGTGTTGTTGTTGTCTCCGTGTACTGGAAGCTTGTGACACTATAACAAATTCCTTGTATGTGCAAACATACTTGGCAATAAAGCTCTTTCTGATTCTGATTCTGTTCGATCATTTTTTATTTATTTATTTTCTTTACTTTGCTATTTTACAAAGTGACATGTAGGCCAAGTATGGTAACCCATACTTGGAATTTGTCCTCTGCATTTAATCCATCCAAGTGCACACACACAGCAGTGAGTAGTGAACAGACACGGAGCAGTGGGCAGCCATTTTATCTGCGGCGCCTGGGATCAATTGGGTATTGAGAGTGGAAGAGAGTGCTGTTCATTCACTCCTCCCACCTACAATTCCTGCCACTGAGAAGTGAACCTGCGAGCCACAACTACCCACCACCACTATTTTGTCATGAATGACTGTGCAGAGCGTGGTGTCAAGCTGAGAGCTGATTTGATGCAGCCAGTTTAAAGCAGCATTATCAGAACACTCTCTAGGTGGTTGAGGCAGACTGGAAGCTGAGGCATAACCTAAGGAAGAAGAATGTTGCAAACAAGAGCACTTGATTCATGTACATTAGGGCACATGGCATGTGACCTAATGGTTAGAATGTTGGATTTATAATCTGAAGGATGTGGGATCAATTCTCAGTACCGGCAGGAAATGTAGGTGAGAGGAGAGAATGAACAGCGCTCTCTTCCACACTCAATAGCCACAACTCAGTAGCGGTTTTTGGCACGGGCGAGCCGGGCAGTCGCCCTGGGCGGAATTTTTTCATGATACATGGGGGGCGGCACGAGCAGTTAAAAAAAAAAAAAAAGAAAATCCTCTGCGCCGCCGCCGCGAAGCGGTTTTCTATTATCTATCATTTCACTGTGTGGGGAATTGGCAAATTGGCGCCCCTGCTTGCTGAGAAGGTGCCGTGCACAGAAGCTGTGTGAGAAGGGGAGCGGGGAGCGGGGCGCGGTGGACAGTTCACCTCTGGGTCGCTCCCAAATGGAACGGGGGGGGGGTCACACCTCGACTTTCTTCCAAATAACGCACATTTCATTCATAATATTATAAATACAGGCCTATAGTTCCTGCACATTTTTGTTTTTCTGAATTGTGTGAAATGGCTAATAAAAAAAAGGTAATACAAAACGATTATGTGGTCACCACCCAGTCAACATGTGAGATCATGCGATGATCACAGTGACATCACACGATCCTCATACTGTGATCCTCAAGGTGTGAGTAATAGGTGAAATCATTGTGAGTTCACACGATCCTCATACTGTGATCCTCAAGGTGTGAGTAATAGGTGAAATCATTGTGAGTTCACACGATCCTCATACTGTGATCCTCATTCAAATGTTCTAATGAAGGATTTGTGCAATTGAGAAATATAATTTTCTCTTTCACTTATGTTGTTATAATAAAATATAACTGTTTGTGCAGAATTTTGGGGGGGGTGGGGGGGTGGCGCTCGAAGGGGGTCTCGCCCAGGGTGTAATTAAATGTAGAACCGCCACTGCCTCAACTCAATGCACTTTTCCACCCACAATACCCACATACTCAGCTCGATGCCACACTCTGCACAGACAGTCACAACAAAATGGCTGTGACAGTGGGTAGATAAGTAAAGAAAAGTAAAAAAATAAATAAAAGAAATGAGCGGGGCACCGAACCCCCCAGTTGCTCCCAGGGTGCTGCAGCAAAAACGGCTGAAATATTGAATTGCAAATGCTAAGCTGTATAATTGTGTTTTAATTTCTCGGGTGTGGTTAACCCAGTAAATATACAATATAAAATATGAAATTTGGCCAGAATGTTTATTACTGGATATGGCATGAATTAGACATAGGGCCGAAACATATTTCAAAACTTTTCAAAATTTTGGGTTTTTTGATGCATCCTACTGTATAGACATTTTATATATTATGGATTTTGTAAATTTGGTTGGGTAATGTAGGCCTATTGTCCACTGTGATGATTGCATATCACGTCTATCATTTAGTTGTAGAGTTTTGTACTAATTTACCACTTGCTTGTGAAAATAATACCAAACTATTAATGAACTCATATGCAAATATATCCATCCTAAAACCCGTCAATAAATGTTCATATTATATAAGTAAATATAAAAGATAGACATGCGTTTAAAAAAATATTTTATAAAAACAGAAACAAATAGCCTATAAACATACAAAACATTTGTATACATGTTGTTTGAAGGTGTTGAAGGTGACGTGCGTATGTGAATATTATATATCACCTTATATAATATGTAACATATATGGCAATATCACTCTTTAAGGCAATATATGTCATACTGTATATTATATTTCCGTATGGGAATGTAAAACACAAAACATTATTTAATTGATAGAAAGAGGCTCACCAAAACACGACAACATCCACAGGGTCCCATATAAGCCATGAGAAACCATCATGACTGCACATCAACCGTCACAAGCTGCAGCTCAACTCATCTGAAATAGTATCTACATACAGTTCTCGGTTAATGATAAACAGCAGTTATAGATAGCAGAGTATTCACTGCGCCACCTAGCGCTGGAAGTTAGCACAAGCCTTACGTAATATCTAAATTAAGAGACTATTTTTAAATCAAAGAAATTATTTCATATTACTGATATTTTTGGTGCAGTACACTCTTAAAAATAAAGGTGCTTGAAAGGTTCTTCACAGCGATGCCATAGAAGAACCATTCAGTCAAAGGTTCTTTAAAGAACCATATCGTTCTTACCTTTTTATAATCTGAAGAACCTCCTTTCACCACAAAGAACCTTTTTGTGAAACAGAAAGGTTCTTCTGATGTTAAAGGTTCTTTATGGAACCATTTAGACAAAAAGGTTCTTCTATGGCATCGTGAAACACCTTTGTTTTTAAGAGTGTAATGTTACCTAAATGTTTCCCCTAACAAATAATTAGGGTTGCCAACTTCAGCAAAGTAAAATAAGGGACAATACTGGTTCTTCATTAAAAATAAGGGACTGTGTAAGGGACACTCAAAATATATGTTCTGTACCACATAGTGCATGTCATTTCAGTCTCTGCAGTTAAGTATGTCTATAAAAATATTTTTGTTGCTGACTGAAAAAATTCCTGAAATCAATCTCAGACATAAACACATTTGTTTTGTTTTGCTTTACTTATTTATGTGCGGTTTAATTCTGAAAATATTTTTTATGTCATAAAATATAACACACATCACACACAAACCATCTCAGCAAATTGTGGACTAGCAGTTTTTGTTGATGTTGTTCAAGTTCAAGTGCATGTAGTCATTTTTATTTTTAAAGTACTTTATCATTTTAACATACAACTGTCATGTAATATGTAATGAAAAGACTTCAATAAGCTGTACATATTTTTTATAAACAGCAACTGATTAATTGTAGACTCGTGTTGTGAACAGTACATTCCAGGGGCCAGTTTTATGGTGGGGCCCCTCTCTGTCTGCAACAGTGAAGAAAGGTTTGCTACATTTTGATTGGATCTTGGTGGACTAACTCAAACAAATGTCCAATGCCAACAGATAAAAATGCTAAGACAATGACCAGACACCTGTTAGAGGGCAAGGAGAAGACCACTGGTGCCAAGCTCCCTCTGATCCCCTTCAACAGATACACTGCATTCTGATTCTCTGGCCTGAGTGGTGGGACTTGCAACTTCCAACTTGACAGACCCTTGCAGAACAAAAATGTATTTAACATAAATACAGTATGTTCAATAATTTTACCTATATGGGATGTTAATGCAATTGGTCTATAACTAGTAGGTTTTGTATCTTTTCCTGGTTTCCTAATGGGGACTACAACTCCTTCCTTCCAACTTTTTGGAAGCTATCCTTCCTCCCAAACTCTATCATATAATCTAAGCAATCTTCCTAATGCTATCTCACCCATAAAAGTCAACATGGTATAACACATTTCTGGTGATGTCACCCCTGCCCTTTTAATCGCTCTCTCCATCTCTGCCTTAGAAAATGGAGCACTCTGAATGTATCATCCACTTCCTCTCTTTTTTCTAAGACTCCTATGCCCTCAATGTCTTTTACCTTCCTTTCTTCCATTCCCCCTCTAGGTTATCAGAGCTATGTATTGCTACAAAAGATTTTGCCATCATCTCAGCCTTCTCCTTGTCAGTCACTGCTTTCTCCTCCCCACTCACCATTACAGGGTAGTCCCATTCCCTCCTTTCTCCACCCATCCTCCTTATCATCCCCCACAGGTGTCATTCTACCTATTGAGCTGCAGAACTGATGCCAATAATTTCTCTTAACCTGGCAATAATATTGTCTTTCTTACTAATGCTTGAGCTCTTTTATATTGAATCAAATGCTGATAATTATGAGTCCGTCTCAAATGCCCAAAGGCCCTATTCCTATCTCTTACTACTTCTCTACATTCCTCTGTCCACCTTCCTTCTCCTTTTCCCAGAACTCTTAAGCAGGGGACACACTACACGACTAGTTGAAACATTCTAAGACTGACCTCAACACACGTAAAGACTGTTTCCATCGATTGGAGCAGATTCTAGTCTTTGACAGTCAGAGACGAGCGCAAACATAATGACTCGGTCGGTCCACTACACAACACACTTAACGACTGGCTCATCATGACTGGACAAATTCTGCCGAACCAAAAAAAATAAAATACCCACAGTATCCGATTCTACCTGCGCTCCCGCCCCACCAAAGACAACACAGCGGACAACACCGGTGCTTTCACTTAATTATTGAAATGTTAAAGGTTTGTTTTTCTTTTCTTAGTTTGTGCTTACAGTTTTTCACATTTGCTAAGACACTAAACCCCATTCTCTGAACCAAATTCTCAATAGCCTAAACCCATTTGTCAAATAAATCACTCTTTCTGCGAAACCTTAAACTAGTTCAGGCAGTTTAGACACTGTTTGCAGATCTCATGCACTCTTTTTGCAAAACTCTAAACACATTCTCACTCACTAAAATGCAATTTGCACTGTGATAAACTTGTGATGCAAAACCCTAAACACAAGAAAGCAAAAGTTCAGTGCGTATACGAGGTGGAGGAAGAGGAGGACGAGGAAGAGCAAGACCAAGAACAGTCATTTCAGATGAAATCAGAGCTACTGTGATAGACCATGTTCTTGTGCATGGAATGACAGAGGCAGGACAAAGAGTTCAACCTAATTTGAGCAGATTCTCTGTGGCCACCATAATCAGTCGGAAAGGTCAAAAGAACAGCAAAAGAAGAGTGGACAAGAATCTTGTGTAGAATTGCAAGACTCCCACATAAGGGTGGAAGAACTGGCCTGTGGTGACATAAATGTGCTGTCTTCTCAAGGCTGGATCCGCCACAACAGAGGGTTTTCTTTCCTATTGCCTGCCTGCGACGTAGATGAATTCTCTGATTCCTTTTTATATGCATGTAAAAACTTTTTTTTTTTTGTAACTCCATGCACTGGACACTGTTTTCTCCATTTTTTGATGTAGTGTCTAATGAATGATCTGTAGTGTGTATATTATTGACTAATGTGTGTATGATTTGAAAGCTTTGTTTGATTTTGAGTACTGGTGAAATAGTTTTGAAGCGATTGTTTGATTTTGCCAGAAGAGACAGGCGTTCTGTGAATTTAGTTTGAAGGTTTGGATTTGTGTTTAAGGTTTTGAGAAAATGAGTGATGGTTTCATGAAATGTGTTTTAACAATTCAGAAAAACGGTAAGATCTATCAGCATACAACATACTAATAGAATGGATTGTTATAAGATGAGTTGCCTGAGTCTTGTTGTCTGATTTCTGATCATTTTAACTGCTTCCGCAAATGATACCTTGTGTCCCATTCTCACTTGCTGCACTTGTACCACTTCCTTCATCACTGCACATCCTCCATAAGCCACATTATGAGCACCTCCACAATTACAACATTTAGGTGATACACCTTCCCCACACTGACCATATGATTTCCTCCACATCTGGCAAACCTTCTTATTTCCTTGCACATTACTGCTACATGTCCACACCGCTGACAGTTATAGAATCCAAGCACATAAGGTCTAACAAAGTAACTCATATATCCAAATGTTGCTTTCTTTGGGAGGGCCTCTCCCTCAAATTGTAACAAAACTGACTGACTATCCACCTTAATTCCCTCTCTTGTTGTTTGAAGTCTTTGTGCACTCAATATAGTCCAAACCCTTAAATTGGTCTTCACATCGCTATACACACACTGGAATAGCTGTGATCACTCCCTTACTCCATTTTTTCCTTCCCTGATCAAATACATTCTCCACCTGAACCTGCCCCAATCTTTCCATCTTGAATGCTCAATCTCTCTGACCCACATCTTTACAAGTAATCAATAAACTTTAATTTCTTAGCACACTTGCTGCAATTATATCACCAATCACTTTCTTTAATGCCAATGTCAATCTAACCAGATTTACACCTTCCACTCCACCTTCATCCCGAAACGTAATAACTACTTTATATTCTTCATCACTTTGTTCCTCTAATGCACACATATCACTCCCCTCTCCACTCAAATTCAAGTTACTGCTTGTACCTAGTGTGCTAGCCTTCCTTTTCTTCTTCTGATTTTCATTGGTCGTCCCTACCTGTTTCCCCTTCCCACCTTTCTCATCTCGTCCTCTTCCATCTCCTTCGTCCATCTCCGGTCCAGTCACAGTGCAGCCGTGCCACACCACCATCTATCATTGTCTCATCTTCATCCGCAGGCTCTATTCTTCACCACAACGGTAACACACTGTAAACCCGAACAGTACTACTAACTTATAAAGATTAAGAACACTGCAATTAAAGTCTGTTAAATCGTTAATGCAACTTATAACAATTACATGTTCTGAACGAGGAATTTAGTTTTATTTTTGTGTGGCTCAACAGTTTTGAGTAAACTCTTCTATTTAAATTATTATTTTTAAGTTTACTGAGTGACGTAAAGTGACGTCACCTCGTTGCTCTAACCGACGTTCAGAAGAATCCATTCAACATGGCGGAGCCTCGCAAGCGACCGGAGCAAACTTAATGAAACAACTTGTAAGTAAATCAAAACAACTGTGAACATTTCTTATTTGCTTTTTGAGTGTTGTCAGAATATCATGATAAAGGAATGTTTTCATTTTTGGGAAACGCTGTTTTTACACAGCGCTGTAAAGCGCGGCATTTCCCTAGTGCTTTTGAATGCGCATTTTGAATGCTATTTTAGCGTCACTGCGTATAGTATAATGTTAACGTCAAAGAAGGGCACTAATGTTAACGTTAGCCGGCATTTTTTCAGTAAACGCAGTCCTAACGTACGTTTTGAATGTCGCTGCTGTTAACTGCAATGTTTAGGGCTGCGTTTCTCAAAAGCATCGTGAGCTAACGTTAAGTCGATTGTTGAGACCATTTGGTGGCAAATGTTTCTACGATCATTTTAGCCATACAATGCTTTTTTTGGGAAATTCCCTGGTTAATGTGATTTTTATTTGGTCTGTTTTTAAACAACTAGCTGCTAAGAGTATTAATCCAAAATTAGGTTAAAGCTAATACACAGACATGAATTTTGCAATATATTAAATTTACAAAAGCAATCTACAAACTTGTAGTAAACCTTTACAAACTTTCTTTAATTGCAGGCTGAGCTGGATGATGAATACAAAAGAGTGAGCCTCAACACTTAAGGTAACTTCTATTCAGTTGAAGAGCAAGTTGTGTGATGTGTCCTCACATAACAGGACACAGACTCGGCTTTCTCTTTTCTACACCCATTGTTGGTTATACACTTACTGGTGCGTGTTTGTGGTTTTCTAGGTTTGTGCTGAGTTTCACCATATCAGAGAAAGTGGCACACACCAGCAAGATTTCACAGATGTTGCATGACATTCTAAATGTTTGATCTTCAGGTGAGTGCAAATTCACAAACACTAACTACCTCCATCACTGTCTTCATTGTATATAAAATAAAGTTGGCCTGCTTGTTTAACATGTTTATTTTTTTTGTTTACATGATGTCAACATGCAACGAGCCCTTCATGCTCTCCCAGTGTACGTGTGTGAGGAGAACTGTTCTTCAGGACATGAAATGTAAGTATTAAGTGCATTAATAGATCTGAAATAGAGTGGGGGAACTATGACGTCAGAACCAGGAAGTGTAATTCGCCGCGGGTTCCTTTGAGATTTTCCTATGGGGTTTTTCAATTTATGAATAAAATAAAGCCTGTGGGAAACATAACTTGACAATACTTTTACGTTTTGTTCTACAATATAAACTGCACACACTCACAGCCTAAACCTTCTTACCTAGCTACTTACTAAAAACATACGTTTTCAAAAATGAACATAACTGCTTCAAAATTTGTATTTTGGGTATGGATATGTGTAATTTACATTGTACAACAAAACGTAAAAGTATTGTCAAGTTATGTTTACCACAGGCTTTATTTTAATTGAAAAACCCCTGCAAGCACTGCAGTTGTGATGAGATGATCTCCCAGTGTTTGACATTCAGAAATACACCGTTCATGCGGTTTAAAAAAGGCTGAATAAAAAATCCTCAAAAAGCAAGTAGTTTGAGATGATTCTGAAAAGCCCTTGTGCTGAGTTTATTTTCTTTTATGATTTGAGCTGTGAATAAAGACTTTGGAGTTTGCACAGCCACTCTCGGACCCTGCCTCCTTCTTTTCCTGAACCCTTTAAACCAGAGGTCTTCAACCCTGCTCCTGGGGATCCACTGCAAAGTTCAGCTCCAACCCTAATCAAACACACCTGAAGCAACCAAGCTACTCAAGATTGCTTGAAAATACACAGGCAGGTGTGCTGAAGCAGGTTGGAAATAAACTTTGCAGGACAGAGCATGCAAGAGCAGGGTTGAAGACCTCTGCTTTAAACTGACTTTGTCACATGCATGTAATGCAATTTTTGTCTTAATTTCTAGATATTTTATATGTATTAATATATAGCCATGCATGGTCAATGCATATATTGCAGTATATTGAAAATTATAAGCATAGTTTCCCATATGGAAATGTATTATGTAATATATCACATTATATTTTGCAGTATTTTCCCATATATATTTGTTTTTAGTAAGGGTAGTTTCTAATATATGGAAATGTATAATGTAATATATTGCATTATATTTTGCAGTATATTTCCATATATTTTTGTTTTGTAAGGGGAGAAGGAAACATTAGCAGATACGACCACATTCTGAAGCCTGTAAGGAAAGAGTGAATGAATTTAAGTGTCTCTGCACCCTTCTCCATTTCATCAAAGGGAAATTTCGCAGACTAGAGAGACAAAGGTTGCAGGTGAAAAAGCCAATTGTCCTCAGATAAGTCAAACCATTTCTTGATATACCTGATGGCAGTGCTGAGAAAATCTTTGAAAACCCCTTATTGGCAGTGTTTGAATCAGATGGGGGAGCACTGGAGCTTTAGTTTTGTCAATATTCATAGAATTTCATCTCCTCTGAATCAACTTGTTCATGAAAGACACCATGATGAAATATCAAGAGATGCTTTGTCACCTTTGTCAAGATACTTCTTCAATAAAATGGGAGAAGATAAACCTCAACATACCCTTCCTCTTGTACTTCCTCTAGCTCTTTTGCATTCATGTTCAGGTTCAGCAAAATCCTCAAGTGCCTTGGACAGACCAAGACTAATCAAGTAGGACTTGGGAGCAGTCCAGTTCTGCACGAGGTGAGTGGTTGCAGGGCTCAGAAACAACCATCTGGTCACAACATGACACCAAAACTAATGGAAATCAACATCACAAATCTCACAAAATTCTTTTAAGTTTTTCTCTTCTTTTTGCAGAGCTTGCGAAAAAATGCAAAGATTTTGAGAACAATGTTCTCTACAGCAACTGAAAACTAGTAGATGTTTTACTGTATTGTGGACAATGTGGGCATGATAGCTGCCTGTTAGTACAGTAGGTAGCTGTTCTTTCTATTCAGCTTTGTCTGAACTGTGTTGCATTACAGTAAGTGACAGTTGTTTAAGACTGTGCTCGATACACACAATGCTATCAACAGACTCATCAGGATTCTTCACAAAGTAAATTTTTTAGATTACTCAACTCTCTGCTGCTCTACCTTGCGGAGACCTGCACATTTATATACACTTATCTAATAGCCTCTTTAATCTAGTCTGTGTAGCCTATACAGGACAAATTGGGTTTAATACAGAACACAACTTTAATGTCTTAAATATGGGACGATTCTGCATTATACAGACACAAGCCAACAGTAATAATCTCATAATAGTCTCGGAAAATCCAGAGGGTTTCTGTTCGGATTCTATTGTATTGTATTATAATTTGATATATAAGATTTACCCAAACCTTTCACATTTATGTTACAATTTTGTCTGAGCAGGCAGGGATGGTTGTAACATGACGCTCCTCCTTTGTTTATACTGGACACACAAAAGCTGAACAAAACTGCCGTAGTGCTTACATACATGCAGTCTGATGCTGTTGTTTTGATTTTATGTATTTCTTCAATATTTTGTTCAATTTGCTTTAAAATGCAGTTTTCTAAAGAATTTTGAATTTAAATTCTTTAAAATGAAATGGGCAGAGTTAGGAAAGGGGTTGATACAAAGGTAATCATAAACAATTAAATGTGACTAACAAATCAATTTCACAGACAACACTTCAAAACAGGGCCAATAAAATGATTTTACTTAAGCACCAGACCTTAACCTATTTTAAAAAATATAACACACTTGATGATAGATTTTATATTGAGAATGTCTGTGATGTTAAAGTTTAACTCCGTACATTTGTTTTGATAAAACAAAATTCAGTTGTGTGTTATGACACCATTTTTAACTTTAACCATTTTAACTTTTACATATAAAAGAAATGTAATACATACATTATAAATAAGAGAACAGTAGTTATATCACCTTTTTGGAAAAGATCATGAAGGATATAATTAGACAATCAGCTTGTCACAACCACATGGACTTTCTTTGTGTTTTCACCTTGGATTTATTAAAGACTGCTTGTCTTCATCTCGTCTTCGTGTGTGTTTATCGACACAGTTCCGTGACACAGATAATATAACTCCCATATAAATAATAAACACAAAAGTTTGATTATTAAAACTCACTATTTACAAACAGAACAAAAAATGCCATTTATTTAATTTCCATTAGTAACATTGAGCTCAGGTCTAAAGGTGAATTTAGTCATGAACGTAACCTGTTTTTCATTAACCACTATCACTTGTTTTATTTGTCCAGTACAAGGAAGAAAGAATGAGGATGTGTCTTCTAATGTCTGTAAATTTAAAACATAATTTGACAAGGACATTTGCAGAAGAGATCAAAATGAAAGTTTAAACTGAAATACTGTAAACTTGTATTTTCTGTACTTGTGTTTGGGAGAAAATCCATAGAATAAATGTAATCATTGTCAAGTATGTTAAGCAGGCAAGACTGAACTACACTCTTATTCATAACAAAGCATAATCAAGCCAAAATATTGAATAAATTAACACAGATGGTAGGAATTTTATAAAGAACAGGTGTTATATCTGCTTTCTGCTGTGTGCACTACTTGACTTACTTTCTACTGTGATTCCATGTGGACCTTCACATGAACATTATAATGCCAGATCTCTAGATATGTAAATAAAGTACAGAAATATCATAAAATGTGTAAAATGTGCAATACGCAGGAAGACTCAGTGCAGCAGACTTCAGTGTCTTCACTTCCTCACCTGCGCACAAAAGGAGGATTTGATACCTCAATGGAGATTTTACACAAGCATATAATAAAAGAAACCAACCATCTGACTTCCTGTTTGTTTTACTGCAAGCATTTATTTTTATTATGCAGCTAAAGCACACATATGATACACTACAATGGGACAAGCTGGATTTAAATATTATGAAACTGCTCACCTGAGGTGGAGGAGCCATTGGTTTGTTTGAAAGTTCATGTTTTACATTTTCATACACATTTTCATAATCAGGATTCTCGTATATATTAGATTCAATCCTCTTCCCCAGAATCGTTTCATCTCCTCGAGCATTCTGGAAATTAATGACTACTTCATAGTCCAAGTCCTATAAATAGACATTTGTGTTTGTTAAATTACAACATTAAACAATTATGATCACTTGAGGTGAAAGTCTGATAAAAATGCTCATGTTGCTGACATTAAACAGTGGTAATGCCTATGAATATCATGATTGAATATCTGTCAATATCCATATATCTCAATTTCTATCTTAACAGCATGTCTTTGTGCAGTAATATGTGAAAGATTAAAGTCCTTTTGAGCTGACTGTATAATATACTCATGTTATAAAAGCCATAAACTCTTTAATTGCTTTTACGGGATAAAAGACCCAAGATACAAAATAGGCTGAATAACTGAATCTCAGTTAATAACACTGAGAACTAATTTATCTGACATCAGATTTTCAGTTTTAAACAGATATCCATATAAGGTCAAATGGTTGTGATGAGTCAGAAATGAAAGTCACTCACTGTCTCCTCTCTGCTTTGTGTTGCTGTTTAAAGAAAGAAAAACTCAATGAGTTTGATACTGAAAGAAATATATACTGAATCTGTAATATGAGTAGTTAATCTGCAATCGATTATAGGATGGTCATTATCACGGTCAATCTAGCTATAATTGGTGATGTCAGTTGTGCAATCAGATCATACTCATGTTGGCATTATTCATAAAACAAATAAACATACCTTCACTTGCCCGTCTATTTTGTTGAAGGTTTGGTTTTGGGCTGTGGTGGTAAAGACAAAGACATTTTGTTACAACTATTTGCTTTTCTTCACATAAAGTAGCAACTTATAACAGTTGTTTCTACTGAGATCATGGTCATTTTGATTCTATGTGTATAAAATATCACAAACACATTTGGAGGAAATTCACTGCAATTGGACACAATTTAGAGTTTGATATGTAATAATGTCATATATAAATATATACAAAAACTTCACAAGTCACATGTGGATCATTAAAGACCCTGATGGATTATTAAAGATCTGTTTGAACCTGATAAAATTTGTGACAAATACACTCACATATTTATGTGTAAAATGTGACATGTGATTACAAATTACACAGATAGGTGCTAAATTACTCACATTTTCTTAGATTTAATTAAATAGACAATCAGACCACAAATGCCTGCAACTGCCACTAAAACCCCAATGACAATCCCAGCTATCGCCCCTGATGACAGCCCTCCTCCTCCTCCTACTATGACAAAGAATACAAACAATTGATCAAGGTCATGTACGGCACACAATACTAATAGCAATGCACTTCAGCCTCAAAATTTTAATTAAAAAATACATAAATTTAAAACCACACATTAAAAATGTACGGTATATGAACATATTGCGTTCCCATGGGAATGTATTTCATGTCTAATTATCTAAGCGTATTTGATAAAAAATGCTGCAAAAGACAATAAATTTACTTTTATCCAGAGTGATTCAACATTTTATTGAAAGCAATATGACAAAATAAAACAGCAGAAAAACTTACAAAATAGTGTACTAAATATTTGTAAATGTAAAGTGCCTTTAAATAAAAGGTAAACTAAGCTAATTTCAGGTTAGTTTTAACTATTCTTACCTTTAACTAGTAAAGCATGTTGTTGTGAGGCGTTTCTCTTTGTGACATTATTCCAGGCTGTGCAGATGTAATCTCCACTGTGTGTGAAGTCAGTCTCATCTATGGTGAATGTGTCTGTGGTCACATTGGTGTCTGTTCTATTAAACGTCCAGCTGAATGAGGCAGCAGGTTCAGAATTTGCAGAGCAAGAGAGCGACACACGAACACCTAAATCCACCACATCTTCACCCTCAATAGAAACATCTTCTGGTCCATCTAGAGCACAAACAAAAGACTCACTGACAAACTGAGCACTGAAGAATGTCTGTATTTCATCAGGTTTGAGCTCAAATCATCTTGATGTTTGAATGTTTAACACTCACAGTTGATGATCAGGCTGAGATTTGCCGTCTCAGAGCTGGCAGGGTTTCTATATGTACATTGATATTCTCCACTGTCTGATCTCTGCACTGGACTGATGGACACTGATCTGTTATCAGATGAGAAGATGATGCTGTTGCTAGGAGACAGAGGACTGTTATCTTTCATCCACTGCACAGAGGTGATGCTGCCAGTTCCCTCAGAGCTGATGTTAGCAGATGATTCTCCCTCTATTAATAAATCTTCTGGACCAATAAGTCTGACATTAGTTATTTTTTCTGTATGAGTGAGAAAGAATAAACACACTAGATTTAAAATGAGTCTTTCACATTTAGTGACCATTTCACATTTTCACGTTTAGTTTGGTCAAGGGTGTTACAGAAGGCCAATCAGCAATGAAAGGAATGTTTATGTTTGAATATGTGCGCCCTATAGACTGTTTATTTTTATTTCAGTGTCTATTTATATCGTCATCGTTTGTAACATATCATTTATAATTTTAATGGGTTATCATAGCTGAAAGAAGACTGAAAATCTGGGTCTGAGACAAGAGTATAACAACAAAAATCTATACTGTAGTCTAAAAGTTATTTCAAAATAAATTATAAAGCTACAAATTTTTATGTAACAACATTTTTAAAAGTTTAAACATGCGAGTGCCCTAAGTAACACTGTGCAAATCTGGTTCAGTAACAATTAACCACAAAGCTCACTGCAAAATAACAGCAGGCTTGTGCATATCTAAAATATTATTATTATACTCTCATGAGCACTTCTGCTCGTCACTTTTGCCATTTTTACACATCCGTGTTTCATTTACAGCATATTAAATTGCTTCATGTCGCTTTTTCCCCTTCCACACATTAAATTCATTTCATATAATCATATATAAAGCCTACGTAGGCGATTATTAAATATTAAATCCTACTGAAGTTTAAGCAACACATTCACCCAACACTTGTAGTGAAGTTTCTCCTGTAAATTGGCCTCCAGCACTAGGTAATACAGTCAGTCTGTATATTCCAGAATCTTCCAGTCTCAGGTTCCAAAGCTCCAGAGCGAGAGTGTTTCTGTCAAAACTGACTCTGTCTCTGTATGCTGAGGCTACTGTAGTTGAATCAGACAGTGCTGTCACTATAATAGCTGTTCCAAAATGCCACTGAACTGCATCATTTGATGTGGAGGGCGGGTTATCAGGAGCGAACACCACACTTCCTCCTACTGCTCCATTAGCCAGACCAGAAAACTGCAGGTCTTCCCCTAAATACTGGCCTATGTCAAAGAAATAAATAAAGAATAAAAGAAAGAGTTAACTAATTGTTCTAGACAATGCATACTTTTTATCTGCTACAACTACTGTAGTTGAATAATTAGTTGGAGTCACAACAACAAAAACAATGATTAATTGCAATGGTGGACATACATTTTTCTGCAATTACATAATTAAAAAGGCCCAATTGAGTTATTATACACAGAAATTCAACATACGACGTTTTTGAATTACAAAAAAACGCCTCACCAAAAAACGATAACATCCACAGTGTACAGTACAAACTATCAGAAACCATCATGATCGACCTCTCAGCTGTCAGGAGCTGCTGCTTAACTCATCTGAACTATTTACATCAGTTTTCAGTCAATGATTAACGGCCGTTCTAGACAGCAGAGCTCACTGCGCCACCTAGCGCTGGATATTAACACGAGTCTTACCTTTGATCATTCAGTAAAGTTGCCAACATATTCAGTTCCCAGTCACGTGACTGGCTCGAAGACCTGGAGGGCAAAACATCCATAGAACTGCAGCACAAGCCTGTCAATTTTTCTATCTCTTTCCAAGTCACAAAAATTTAGATCACCTCTCAAAAAACAAAAACAAAACAAATCCATTTGCATATCATATAAAGCATCACTAAATAAACGGGACATTCTAAAACAAATGACAAGTATGCATAATCAATAAGGTTTATACTGAATTTGGCCTTTTAATAACAACCTTGTAAAAAAAACAACTGGCGGCCAGCATGCCAGTAGCCAGCTATGAGGTCACCAAGGTCTGGTTTTACGAGATGATCGGTTTCCGAGATTTTCGGTTTCAGTGGGCGGAGCATAGATGAATATTCATGAGTTTCCCGGACATGCGCGTGGAACCAGGTGGAACTGATAATTTCAGTTCATGCTCCTTGTATTTCAGCAGGTTTAATGGGATATTTAAAAAAAAACGGTAAATATATTTCTAGCGTTGCACAAACTACATTTGTTTATCATTTCGTAACCGTTTATAATGTTTTTATTAGTTTACAGTTCACGTTTTGTGCAGTCGTCCCTGACTGAATGATTGCAGACATTATTTGTGTAATGTCTGGATAAAGCACAGCAAACTTCAGCTAGTTGTATACATTGATTTCAGTTCTTTGTGCTCTTCATTTGTAGCTTGCGATGCTTTAAAACTGTGTCTGTTATTAGTTGTTATAACATGAATTAATACATATGAATAAATGAATACATCACTGCCTGCAACAAATGAAATAAACCTATATAAGCGTATCTGTAGACATATTTTTTGTATACTGGTGTGATGATCCATGTCTTAACTTTCCCCGTTCAACATTCTCCACGTTGTCTGGTTGTGAATTGTCTGCTGTCTGCCTGGTTGTAAACTATGATACAATCAGACACTGCTGCAAAAACATGTTGCTAATCCCCCCCCCGTTTCCAATGTAAAATAGTTCAACCTTTTTACAAACAAATATAAATTTACAAATTAAGATTATCACAAGGTTTAAGGTTCCATTTGCACAGGGAAACCAAAAATCCCAGAACACCTGGATGATTACAGCTACAAGTTTCCAATAGTAGCGCAGATCCAACTACCATTTCAATTATTTATTTTTATGCTCTTCTGTTACCTTTTAAGTTTTAAAACGGTTTTCTGGCAATGAATGAAATAACGTTCACCACCATATCAGTGGCCTAATAAACATTTTGCAACCTACACTGATGTTATTCTCTGTCATCTGTTCTTTGACCATGTGTTGCACTGTACCTGGATGATACACAATGATGATCATTGATAAAAATGTATGGTCTATTTTGATGCACAACAAACATTCATTCAACATTATTTATAGGCTAGTCATAAAGTTTCATAAACATATATATTCTTAATTAGGCTTTTTTTTTTACATAAACTGTTCCCTCCTGGTGGAATGACCTGCCCAACTCAATTCGAGTCCTTAGCCATCTTCAAGAAACAGCTAAAAACACATCCCTTGCATCTTTATTTGACCCTCTAACTCTAGCACTCTCTATTCTAATTCTATTTTATCTATTTGTTAACTTGACCCTCTAACACTTACACTCTCTATTCCTTTTCCAACTGCTTGTTTTTTTTTTTTTTTTAAAGGCCACTTACACTAGCTTTCTCTATTCTTTTCCCATTCTGTCTACGTGTTTTCTTTTTGTTATGTGTAAAGCGTCTGCTAAATGACTAAATAAATACATAAATAAAAAGGGCCTCTAGTTATAAAAAATAAAGTGGAATAAAGATTGGATTATGGCCTTGATTAGCTTGTGATAAGATGTTGGTCAAATGTGTGTTGGTGTGGATGTTTGATATTATGCGAGACAGTGACATTTTGTTTTTAAAAATATGAATTCAATAGTGATTCACACTCAAAATCCAGGAAAATGATTGTCATGGAGGATGCGATTAATAAAGTTCCCTTTCGAAAGGGAACTCAACGCTGCGTCCTCTAGAGGGCACTAGGGGAACGCCTTCAGCGTGGGCTCTTTTCTTTTAGGAAAAAAAAACAAACAAAAAAGTCGAGCCTCACTAACTGCTTCTGGCGTTGAGTGTAGCTAGGTCTCCTCTCACTTTAGAGAGTCGTTATGCTGAAACCTCCACTCTTAGAGTAGGGTTGAGTTAGGCTTCCTCTCGTTTAAGAGAGTCATCCTGCTGAAGCCTCCGCTCTTTAGAACTCCGTCTTTGGCAGTAATATGAGTTTGTAGGCTCTTTTCTTTTTTGAGCCTCACTAACTGCCTCTGGCGTTGAGTGTAGCTAGGTCTCCTCTCACTTTAGAGAGTCGTTATGCTGAAACCTCCACTCTTAGAGTAGGGTTGAGTTAGGCTTCCTCTCGTTTAAGAGAGTCATCCTGCTGAAGCCTCCGCTCCCCAGAGCATCGCGTAGGCAGAAATGTGGCGTTGAGTGTAACTACGTCTCCTCTCGTTTTAGAGAATCGTTATGCTGAGACCTCCACTCTTAGGCCCCCTACCAGGGTTGAGCGTTGTTAGGTTTCCTCTTGTTTAAGAGAGTAATTCTGCTGAAGCCTCCGTTCCCCAGAGCTCTGTCTTTGGCGGTAATGTTATGCTGAGACCTCCACTCTTAAGAGCTCCTCAACTAGAGTTGAGTGTGGTTAGGCTCCTCTCCTTTAGGAGAGTCATCCCGCTGAAGCCTCCGCTCTTTAGAACCCCGTCTTTGGCAGCAATATGGGTTTGTAGGCTCTTCCTTTTTTGGAGTCTCACTAACTGCCTCTGGCGTTGAGTGTAGCTAGGTCTCCTCTCACTTTAGGGAGTCGTTATGCTGAGACCTCCACTCTTAAGAGTTCCCCTACCAGGATCGAGTGTCGTTAGGCTTCCTCTCGTTTAAGAGGGTCATCCTTCTGAAGCCTCCGCTCTTTAGAGCTCCGTCTTTGGCAGAAATATGGGTTCGTAGGCGAGCCCCTCAACTATGGTTGAGTGTTGTTAGGCTTCCTCTCGTTTAAGAGAGTCATTCTGCTGAGGCCTCCACTTTGCATAGCTCCGCTTAGGCAGTATTAATGTGTAGGCTCTTGAGCCTCACTAACTGCCCCTGGCGTTGAGTGTAGCCAGGTCTCCTCTCATTCTAGAGAGCCGTTATGCTGAGACCTCCACTCTTAGAGTTCTGTACTTTGGTAGGTGAGCTAGTCTATGACGCTGGCGAGCTTGAGCCTGCCTGTAGAGGTTGTGGCTCAAGTCCTGGCAAAAGCAATCTGGCTGGGGAAGGGATGGTGTTCCTTCAGTCCTTGACTTAAGGAATCCAGTTTTTGGGCACTCATCCCTCAGCATGGCGGCGTGGGTAGACCGTTCCCCTAGCGCCCTCTAGAGGACGCAGCGTGGAGTTCCCTTTCGAAAGGGAACGTCTCAGGTTACGCATGTAACCATGGTTCCCTGAGAACAGGGAACGAGACGCTGCGTCCTCTAGAGGGCGCTAGGGGAACGCCCTCAGCGTGGATGCGATTAATAAAGTAAAGTTTTCCTGAATTTTGAGCATGAATCACTATTGAATCCTTGTTACAATTTATGCACCAAAACAAGACGAGACAAGAAAGTGTGATGTTAACGTCCTTGTAGAATCTGCTGTATAAAAATGACATAATAAAGCTAAAAAAAATAAAAATAAAATTTCTTACCTTGATTCTGGCATTTGATACATGACATTACCATTCAAAAGTCTGGGATTACTATGATTTTTTTGTTTGTTTGTTTAAGAAATGTATACTTTTGTTCTTCAAGGATGCATTAATTTAATAAAAATGACAGTAAAGACATTTATAATGTAAAAAAATATTTATATATCAAATAAATGCTGTTCTTCTGAACTTTCTATTCATCAAGGAATCCTGTCGCTGTATAATGGTTTCCACACTTCATTAAGCAGTACAACAATTTTCAAATGTGATAATCAGAAATGTTTCTTGTGCAGCAAATCAGCATATTTGAATGATCTCTGAAGGATCATGAGACACTGAAGAGAAGTTGAGATCTGACATCACAGGGGAAAAAAAACTTTATTTTAAATTGTAAAATTATTTTACAATATTAATTTTTTTTCAATATTTTTAATCTGACAGCCTAAATGCAGTTGGTGAACATGAACAAAGAACCTTACTAATACAAATCCTTAGAACAGTATTGTATTATTTCATATTAAAACAAGCACAAGCACACTTAAAATCATTTTATTAACAAATGTTCATAAGATTGTTTATTTAACATGAAATTGCTTATTCCATTCCATAAAATGCAGCGAAGTATTTGTTTTCTCATTTACAGTGTACCAAATGTAGGCTACTTTTAAACTTTTGTCCATACAATTTTGTTTAATCCAAAATTTTACTTATTAAATGAACACTTCATGCTTGTGTGTGGTCTTAGACTCCTAGTCATTTTGTAAATATAGCCTAAGCCTAACAGTTTAAAAACAATCACACCAGCACAGATGAAAAACGATTAGTCCACAAATACAAGTTTATTTCAGCTGTTGTACTCAAATGATAACAACTAACAGACATGGTTTTAAAGCATTGCAAACTACAGCACAGCGAACTGAAATCAAAGTAATTTATACAACTAGCTTAAGTGTGCTGAATGTCTGCAATCATTCAGTCAGTGACGACTGCACAAAATGTGCAGACTAATACAAACATTATAAAATGTTACAAAATGATAAACAAATGTAGTTTAGGCATAGATTTGTGCAACGCTGTATATATATTTACCCTTTTTTAAAATATTCCATTAAACCTGCTGAGCTACAAGGAGCATGAACTGAAATTCTCAGTTCCACGCACACGTCTGGGAAATTCATGAATATTCATACTTTTGTCCATACAATTTTGTTTAATCCAAAATTTTACTTATTAAATGAACACTTCATGCTTGTGTGTGGTCTTAGACTCCTAGTCATTTTGTAAATATAGCCTAAGCCTAACAGTTTAAAAACAATCACACCAGCACAGATGAAAAACGATTAGTCCACAAATACAAGTTTATTTCAGCTGTTGTACTCAAATGATAACAACAGACATGGATTTAAAGCATTGTGTGCAGACTAATACAAACATTATAAAATGTTACAAAATGATAAACAAATGTAGTTTAGGCATAGATTTGTGCAACGCTGTATATATATTTACCCTTTTTTAAAATATTCCATTAAACCTGCTGAGCTACAAGGAGCATGAACTGAAATTCTCAGTTCCACGCACACGTCTGGGAAATTCATGAATATTCATGTTTGCTCCGCCCACTGAAACTGAAAATCTCGGAAACCGATAATCTCGTAACACCGGACCTCGGCATTTTCCAAGGTGTACTTTGTGAAATAATTGCCTAATATAGTATTAACTACGGTGGCCGACAGAGCTCAACGTGCTGCGAATAAAAAAACACATGCAAATAGAAAAAAAACACCTGCAAATTAAGAAAACATCTTCATCAATTTGACAACACACCTGCTGCATGCTGCACAACACAACCAAATAAAGAAATGGGCTGCAAATGCTCACAACACAACCAAATAAAGAAACACGCTGCAAATACTCACAACACAAACAAATGAAGCGCGCTGCAAATGCTCACAACACAACCAAATAAAGAAACATGCTGCAAAAACAGAAACACGCTGCAAATACTCACAACACAAACAAACAAAGAAATGCACTGCAAATACTCACAACACAAACAAATAAAGAAATGCGCTGCAAATGCTGACAACACAACCATACTCACAACACAACCAAATAAAGAAATGCGCTGCAAATACTCACAACACAACCACACAAAGAAACACGCTATAAAAACAGAAACGCGCTGCAAATGCCCACAACACAACCACACAAAGAAACATGCTGCAAATACTCACAACACAACCAAATAAAAAATGCACTGCAAATGCTCACAACACAACCAAATAAAGAAATGTACTGCAAATACTTACAACACAAACAAAGAAACGCGCTGCAAATACTCACAACACAACCAAATAAAGAAATGCGCTGCAAATACTCACAACACAACCAAATAAAGAAACGCGCTGCAAATACTCACAACACAACCAAATAAAGAAACGCGCTGCAAATACTCACAACACAAACAAATAAAGAACACAAACAAATAAAGAAACCCGCTGCAAAAACAGAAACGCGCTGCAAATGCCCACAACACAACCACATAAAGAAACGCGCTGCAAATTCTTCTTCTTGTTAGTTTTATGGCGGATTGCAACCATGACTTATCAGATGCATACCGCCACCTACTGTATCGGAGTATGCAGCATGGATTATATCTCAATGAATGCACTTTACATTATCAAAAAAAAAAAAATTAAAATAATAATAATAAAAATAATAATAATAATAATAATAATAAAATAATAAATAAATATTATAGCACTACTATCTAAATCCTATAATATACCCCAGTATCCTTCAGATATTCCTCAACAGCATCCTGTGCATCTTTAACCCCTACTCCTGTTGTTCCCAAAACACCCTCAAGGTTCCATTTTCTTCCTGTCTGACTTATCTTTTGGTTTAATCTAATCCTCTCTTCCCTATACTTCCTACAATGTAACAATATATGTTCTGCATTTTCTGTGATTTTACATTCCATACATTCATCTGATTTACTTTTACCTAACAAAAAACTCGTTTTATTTAACCCTGTGTGGTCAAACCTCAGCCTGGTTAGAACTGACTCCACCCTTCTATTCCTTCCATTCACACCCTGTGCGTTGATAAATTTCTGTATACTATAATATTTCCTTCCACTATTATCCATGTCCCATCTGTCCTGACATTTCTTCGTCATTTCTTTTTTAATTATCGCCTTAGCTTCTCCTTTACCAAAGGGAATATTTATAATATCACTCGCCCTGGTTGACTTCTTTGCTATTTTGTCTGCTTTCTCATTCCCTTTTATATTTACATGAGCAGGTACCCAGCAGAATCTCACATCTATCTGAAGCCTCCACAATCTAAATTAATTTTGATGGATTTCTAGCATTAAATCTTCTCTATTAGATTTCATGTTTTGAATACTGTAAAGGGCTGCTACAGAGTCAACACAACATACCACTCTATCAGGTTTTACTTCCTCCACCCACTGCAACCCTACAATAATCGCCATCATCTCTGCCGTATAAACTGACAACTGATCAGGTAATCTTTTCCCAATACTTACATTCAATGTTGGTATGTATATTCCTATGCCTACCCTATTTTCTTCATCTTTGGATCCATCTGTATAAATATCTAAATAACTGTAAAATTTGCTTTTTATGTATTGACTTGCCATGTGTCCTTTCTCACTCTCTTCCCATTTATCCTTTATTTCCATTATATATAAATCTACCTCAGTTTTTGGAAACAACCAAGTAGGGATATTACTAATAGGAGTAGGAGTGTTAAAACAGATACTATCTAATATGTCTAATCTATATTCCTCTGATTTAGCCTTTGTTACCCATCCAAAGCCATTACCTTGAAAAGAGTTGTATTCCCAACATTCTTTAATAACACTATTGGTAGGGTTTTCATTACCACATCCACGTAAGCAACACCAGTATGTAAGCATAAGTTTATCTCTTCTCAGGTCTGAAGGTACTTCTCCTAACTTTACCTGGATTGCCTTAGTTGGTGTTGATCTCCTCGCACCAGAACAAATCCTCAAAGCTTTATTAATAACTCTATCCATTTTCATTAAATGTGTTTTCGCTGCTGCTCGAGAATACAATATTCATTAATTGTTTAATTTGAAATGTTTTCTCTATCTCATTACTTACGTTCACAACAGCATCCATTGTAGAACGTCCTTTTCTGAAACCACTTTGGTATGGTGCAAATAAACCTCTGTATTCAAGGAAATAATTAAGTCTTCTGACTAAGATCTTCTCCATCCACTTGCATAGGTGGGATGTTAGGGCGATGGGTCTGTAGTTACCAGCATTATTAGGATCCTTTCCAGATTTTTTAAAAGGCAGTATTAATGCACTCTTCCAGCTTTTTGGCATTTTACCTTCTTCCCAAATCTTATTAAATAGATACAATATTATCTCTAATATTTTTTCTCGTAATTTCTGAAACATGGCATAGCTCAATTGATCGTCTCCTGTAGTAGTATTTCTGATACCATTTAATACCATCACTAATTCATTCATATTAATTTCTTCATCCATGGTACTTTCCACATTGTCTTTTTTTTTTAAACATATCCCTATTCTCATTTAAAATCTTTTTTTTTATTTTGTCTGTGAATATCATCTAGATGGTCACAACTTCTTTCCTAATATATTTGCCTTTTCCTTATCTGTTATTGCCATTATTCCTTCATCCTCTAATACTGGTATTTTTACGTACACTTTATTCCCACTCATTTTCTTCAGCATTGACCATATCTCTCCTATTTGAACTTCTCTCCCAATAGTTGAACAGTAACTCCTCCATGCATTTCGTTTACTATTCTTAATTTCTCGTCGAGCTTGAGCCTTTTTCCTCTGATAATTAATAAGATTTTCCTGGTTCAAGTTATTTCTTAATATTCTCAGAGCATTATTTCGTTCTTTTATAATTTCTGTACATTTATCATTCCACCATGGGACCGTTTTCCTTTTCCCTCCAACTATCTTGAGTGGTATGCTATTCAAAGCGGCATTTAATATTAATTGTGAAACTTCAGATGCACATTCCTCAATATCACCCTCCATTAAAATTAAATCTGCTGACTCAACATATTTCTTTCAATTTTTGCCAGTCAGCTTTTGTAAAATCCCACTTCTTATGCCTAGGCCTTTCTTGGATATCTATTTCAACATTTATAGAGCATATTATTGGAAAGTGGTTACTCCCAGTACTGTCTTCAATATTCCACTCACAAGAATTTGCCAGATTATTAGAAATTAAAGTAAGATCAATACAAGACAATGTGTTAGAATGTATGCCAATTCTTGTACCATTTCCATTATTTAGACAAACTAGCTGCCTAACATCCATCAATTCTTCCACTACTTCCCCATTATTATCAGTGTGCTTACTTCCCCAAAGACTATTGTGTGCATTGAAGTCTCTGCACCATATTTCTTTCCTTTATCCTTGACTCCTAACTATGTCCTCTAAAACGTCTAGACTTAATAATTTACATGGGTTATAAAAGTTGATTACTACCAAGTTCCCATCTGATTTATATACTTCAATAATCACACATTCTATTTCTATTGAAGATGCTATTCTTTTAAATGATATCCCATCCCTTACAAATGTTGCACAGCCTCCACCTTGATTTCCACCTCTATCAAACCTGACAGACTCATATCCAGGTATAATAAAATCAAGGTGAGGTCGAAGCCAGGTTTCTTGAATGCAAACAATATCAAGTTTGACTTCAGAATCTGCAACAAACTTTTTAAACTCTTGTCCATTTGCAATCAAGCTTCTAGCATTCCATTGCAAGAGGTGGAATACCATTACAAGATTAGTTAACACTCTGAGATCCCCATCATTATTAGCACTCAACATACTATGTATATCTTCAGCTTTTACATCTTTAAAGCAGCACTATGTAACTTTTGGTACAGAACTTACTGCACACATCCCGTGGAAGAACATTCCAACCGGAGCTACTTCTCTAAGTTTATGTCTATGGCGATTCACGCAGGTATGTGTTACTCCGCAGCGGTGACGACTCGACCAGGCTACAATAGTCCAAATATAAGTACTTATTGTAAGTGTACCGTAGTGATTCGGATTTGAACACAGAAAAAGTTACATAGTGCTGGGGCATTACACGTGCAGTGCTATTTAGCATGTTTTTCCTTTTTCTTTTTTGCATTTCAAGTTCTTTGTGCCCTCTAGCACATGATCCAGGAGCGGAGTGGCCGTGTTCTCCAGGCTCTGTCACACATTCTATTTCTATTGAAGTTGCTATTTTTTTAAATATCACATCCCTTACCAATGTTGCTCAGCCTCCACCTTGATTTCCACCTCTATCAAACCTGACAGACTCATATCCAGGTATAATAAAATCAAGATGAGGTCGAAGCCAAGTTTCTTGAATCCAAACAATATCAGGTTTGACTTCAGATTCTGCTACAAACTTTTTAAACTCTTGTCCATTTGCAATCAAGCTTCTAGCATTCCACTGCAAGAGGTGGAATACCATTACAAGATTAGTTCACACTCTGAGATCCCCCATCATTATTAGCACTCAACATACTATGTATATCTTCAGCTTTTACATCTTTAATGCCTAGAAACTCCTCTGCAGCTTCCACAACTGTCTTGATTCTATCGCTTTTTCTTTCTTGTCGTGTCACAACATTAACAACTTTGCACATAAAAGCTATAAAACTTTTCTTTTCCACAATCAAGGTGTTCACTTATGATTGCATGGCTGCAGTGGAGGTGCTGGCCTTCCTGGCTGATATTTCCTTATGTCTGAGCTCTGTGGTACTGCATACCTTGCATTGTCATTCAGATTTTCTTGATATTCTATTGGTCTATTTTGTTTGTTTTCATAAATACCAATACTTTTTAATGCCTCTGCATATGTCACCTTATTCATAACCTTGTATCTTTGTACTTCTTTAGCTTGTTTCTGAACCACACATCCAGCATATGCAGCACTATGCTCACCTCCACAATTGCAGCATTTTAGCTTAGCATCCTTTTTACATTTACCATAGTCATGTTCTCCTCCACATTTCGCACATCTTTGTCTCCATTTGCAATGTTGTGCTGTATGTCCCATTCTCTGACATTTGAAGCACCTTAACGGATGTGGAATGTATTCCCTCACTTTGTATTTGATCCAACCCATTTGGATTTCAGTAGGCATTATCTTTTCAAAAACAAGCAGTACAGATAGGCTATCTGATTTAACACCACCTTTATTAATTTGGAATCTTTTGGCTTCTGTTACATTCCCATCTTGTATCTCACTCTTCACATCCTCCATGGACATTTCCAGAGGCACATTTGAAATCACTCCTCTTGCTGCCATTCCTGGTACATGCACTTTAATCTTTCCACCACCAAGGCTACTCATTTTCAGAATCATCTCCTGCTGCTTCTTATTTACTGCTGAAATTAGAATTCTTCTGTTATTCAGTAATTTAGCATATTTTATTTTCCCTATTTCCTTCTCAATTGCTTTAGTTACCTGAACTGGATGAAAGTGACCTATTTCATTACTAAGCGTAATAATGACTTTCCACTCTTCCTGTTTGTCATCATCAAACCTACTGCTTCCACTAGGTTTAGCTCTGATCTTTTTGATCGTTTGTCTTGGTGTACTCTCTCCTCCACTACTCGCTTCAGACCATGCTTTTTTCCTTGCCTTTTTAGTTCGGTTAACCTCCATATCTGAAGGCCACCCATCATCATCACCATCTGAATCATAACCCATTGCTACACTCACGATACAGTTTGATT
>NW_015554223.1:174517-203056 GCF_001515605.1 Sinocyclocheilus anshuiensis
AAGTTTGACTTCAGAATCTGCAACAAACTTTTTAAACTCTTGTCCATTTGCAATCAAGCTTCTAGCATTCCATTGCAAGAGGTGGAATACCATTACAAGATTAGTTAACACTCTTGAGATCCCCCATCATTATTAGCACTCAACATACTATGTATATCTTCAGCTTTTACATCTTTAATGCCTAGAAACTCCTCTGCAGCTTCCACAACTGTCTTGATTCTCTCGCTTTTTCTTTCTTGTCGTGTCACAACATTAACAACTTTGCACATAAAAGCTATAAAACTTTTCTTTTCCACAATCAAGGTGTTCTCCTCAACTTTACACTTATGATTGCATGGCTGCAGTGGAGGTGCTGGCCTTCCTGGCTGATATTTCCTTATGTCTGAACTCTGTGGTACTGCATACCTTGCATTGTCATTCAAATTTTCCTGATATTCTATTGGTTTATTTTGTTTGTTTTCATAAATACCAATACCCTTTAATGCCTCTGCATATGTCACCTTATTCATAACCTTGTATCTTTGTACTTCTTTAGCTTGTTTCTGAACCACACATCCAGCATATGCAGCACTATGCTCACCTCCACAATTGCAGCATTTTAGCTTAGCATCCTTTTTACATTTACCATAGTCATGTTCTCCTCCACATTTCGCACATCTTTGTCTCCATTTACACTGTTGTGCTGTATGTCCCATTCTCTGACATTTGAAGCACCTTAACGGTTGTGGAATGTATTCCCTCACTTTGTATTTGATCCAACCCATTTGGACTTCAGTAGGCATTATCTTTTCAAAAACAAGCAGTACAGACAGGCTATCTGATTTAACACCACCTTTATTAATTTGGAATCTTTTGGCTTCGGTTACATTCCCACCTTGTATCTCATTCTTCACATCTTCCATGGACATTTCCAGAGGCACATTTGAAATCACTCCTCTTAACTTTGCTGCCATTCCTGGTACATGCACTTTAATCTTTCCACCACCAAGGCTACTCATTTTCAGTATCATCTCCTGCTGCTTCTTATTTACTGCTGAAGTTAGAATTCTTCTGTTATTCAGTAATTTAGCATATTTTATTTTCCCTATTTCCTTCTCAATTGCTTTAGTTACCTGAACTGGATGAAAGTGACCTTTATCATTACTAAGCGTAATAATGACTTTCCACTCTTCCTGTTTGTCATCATCAAACCTACTGCTTCCACTAGGTTTAGCTCTGATCTTTTTGATCGTTTGTCTTGGTGTACTCTCTCCTCCACTACTCGCTTCAGACCATGCTTTTTTCCTTGCCTTTTTAGTTCGGTTAACCTCCATATCTGAAGGCCACCCATCATCATCACCATCTGAATCATAACCCATTGCTACACTCACGATACAGTTTGATTACAATCCACCGTCTCTTCCAACGCAAAGTTCAGTCATCCGGTTCCGCCTCTCCCCCCGCGCTGCAAATACTCACAACACAACCAAATAAAGAAACGCTCTACAAATACTCACAACACAACCAAATACAGAAATGCACGTACAGACCACAACGGGAGGACCCCAACAATGCCAAAATTGATTACCATTTGTATAACCGCAGTTGTACAAATACCATGGTTAAACTAAGGTTAGTGTAGTAAATCCATGGTTAATTTGTGGTTATCTATAGTTACCATTTATTTGTTTTTATTTATTTTTTACATAATAAATGTATTTATTTATTAATGAATTATTTAATTAAGTCTATTATGAATAGACTGACAAAAATAATCAGGAATGCAAAGTAATAAACTTGTCTAATTTCGCCATTTTGAATTGACGTGATTCATGTAATGTGATTCGTAACTGTCAGTGTGAGGGGACAAGAAACGAAGTCGTTTTCATATTAGGCATATGAGGCGTATGAATGGGCATATACTGTGAATTTATTCAACTTAATTACGTAGCTTTCCTGGTAGCCTTCAGTAAAATAACTTGTTTAATAAAATGATTCATAAAACATATAAATATCAGTCGACCATTTGTTTACTTTGTTCACTGACAAAGATGAAAATGAAAATACTATCAATCAAAGCAGAGAGCTGGTATTGACAAATAATATACTGCCCACTGACATAGTTTTAAATTGTAATCCAAATTTTTGGCCTTCAATTATTTCCTCTTAAAATGCAAACATTAGGGCTGTCAAAATGGCTGAAAAACTAAATAATAATTTTATACTTAAATATTATTAATAGTATTCGAGTTATATTCAGATTTAAAAGTCACAATTTCAGTTAGGGGGAAAAAGCTTTTGTCTCCTGTGGCTACAAGAGGGTGCAGTGAATTTGAATACAGTTTTTGCATTTGAATGTGGATTTTTATTTAAAATTAGACGAATATTCGGAATTCTAATTGTAATTTGACAGCCCTAGCACACATGCAGCTCAGTGAAAAAGTTTTTTGTTTTTGTTTTTTTGGGTGGGGGGTGGGGGGCGGGATTTGGGACCTCAGTAATTTTAAAACCCTGGCTACGGCCCTGGAGTTCATTCAGTGGAGGAATGCCTTTCTCCCTCGAGCACAAAAAGGGGGCGGGAAAGCACCCTATAAGCGCCGCTGAGCCAATAGTTCTCCGCTGAGCAGGCAGATATATGGCCCAGGCAGATTTACGAGAAGGGTCTGAAGGGGTTAAGGCTAGAAGGGATACAGCAAAAACTACTGGGCATGTGCACATCAATTTAGCGTCATTTTTTTCACACTGTACAACAATAATGACCATTTTTTGCATTATTGTAAGGGGTAGGTTTAGGGTTGGGGTAGGTGTAGACGTTAATAAAACACAATCTAATAGGTAGAAAATTCAATTTATTGTTAGCTTCCGGTTTTTGCTGTATCCCTTCTAGCCACAGGGGGCGTAACTTTTTCTTCTTTATTTTTTTAACAGCGGTTGGCATCCAGTTTATTGGTGCATTTGTTGCATCTGTTCCGGAGTGTGGATCAATCAGTAGGTTTACAATCTAATTCCATATGATGAGATGTGGCAAAAGGGGGAATAGGATCAACTAATAACAATAATAATAATAATAATAATAATAATAAAACCTATCCATCATATCCTATAATAAAGCCCAGTATCACTTAAAAAACCTAACAGTTCTCTAACCTGAGCTCTTTCCGTCATACTTAGGGTTGATTTTAAAGTAAGTTTCTGCACCCCTATTTCCTTATGATTATTTTCCATCATCTCAATTACATGCTCCACCGATTCTTCTTCCTGACAGTCGTCACACAGACCAGACTGGTGTTTTATTTAGAGCACAATGTCCCAGCCTTAACCTAGTCAACACAATTCTCTCTCTCCTGTTCCCAATTCCTACCCTATTTGCTTTAATACCTTTTTGAATTTGGTATAGATGTCTCCCTTTCCCCTCTTTATCCCACATTTCTTGCCACATTTGGTTTATTTTATCCCAGATTATGCTTTTCACTTCTGCTTTACTGATTCTTATTTGCACTTCTACGTTTTCTTTCATCAATGCCCTCTTTGCCACCTTTTATCTACTTTTTCATTTCCCTCCACTCCTAGATGCGCTGGAACCCATAAAAATTTTACTTGGCCTCCCTGATTTGTTATTCTTGTTGAGGGTCTCATGCAGGGGCGTAGCCATCATTTCAGAAGTGAGGGGGAAAGAAATGTTATATATATATATATATATATATATATATAACATTACAATATAACATTTCTGTAATCTATATACGTATGTTTAATGTCTTCATGTTTCCAAACGTTTCTGTTTTCTGTGAAAACAACTGTTTTCATACAGCGATAGCTGGACGCTTTTGTCCATATTAGGAATTTCCTCGTACGACTTACTGCGCGAGAGCACCCTCCGGCTACGAGTATGAATGAAACATACAGTGCACAGAGTGTTTAGCGCTCCGCAATGTTCATCTCGCCTTATTCTGGGTCCGAATAAAACATCAGATCATGCACAGACTATCCTGTCTCTTTGAATTTAAATCTATATTTATTCACACCGGCTCTTGAAAACCTCTATGCCAACACACTTGCCCGAAAAAGTGCGGGGGATGAATTTACGTGATATTAAAAGTGGGGGGGACACATCCCCCGTGTCCCCCGCGTAATCTACGCCCCTGGTCTCATGTAGTAGGCTATATCTTGTCGACTTTTTGAATGTAAAGATCTCAAACTTACTAGAACTGATGATGACTCTGAACATATTACAAATTTGTCTATTCCCGTTTTTTCCACCCACCTTAAAGTAACCAAAATTGCCAGCATCTCGTATACACTGCTAAACTGTTAGATGTTCTTCTATTAACTCCAGTTCCTTTTGCTGGAACCACCACTCCAAATCCTGTTACTCCTGTCTCCGGATTCTTAGTACCATCAATATAGATCTGTGTAAAGTTTTTATATACTTCTGAAACATACTCATTAAACACACCTACTAAATCGGCCTCTTCTTCTTTCCTTTTGATCTCTAAAAGATACCAATCTACCTCAGGACTAATAATGTTCCATGGGGCTATGACTGAATATGCTACTGTAGGACTAAACTTCATATCAATGACCCCAAGCACTTTTGCCACTTCATTCCATAACCTACCAAAATTGTCCTTCTTACTTATTCTATTCTCCCAGCCAGGGGCGCCGCTAGCCATTTTGGGCCCTATGAAAGAATATGAGGTTGGGCCCCCTACCACACCAAACATACACCATATTGCCCAAAGTATTGGGACACCCCCTTCTAATGAATAGGTTTGACTGCTTTAGTAATTTCCATGAGTACAAATCTGAATGTTTAAGCATATAATGATATTCTAGGGAATTGTGTGCTTCTAATTGTATACCAGTAGTTTGAACAGGACCCTTTTCTATTCTAACACAACAATGCCTCTGTGCATAAGGCAAGGTTTAAAAAAAATAAATAGATTGATTCAGTCAGTGTGGAAGAACTTGACTGGTCTGCATAAAGCCAAGTCCTAATCCCAGCTGAACACCTCTGGTGTGACTTTAAATGCAGACCTTGAGCCAAAAACTCATCACCAAACACCAGTGACTTGTACATACATATGGACAAAGTATTAGGACACCCCCTTCTTTAGAACAGAAAAAGGCACTTCCAAAACTGTGGCAACAAAGATAGAAACATAATTCATGTATTTAAAAATTGTATTTCCATCTTTGTTGCCACAGTTTTGGAAGTGTCTAAAATGACTGTACCCATTTGTACAAGTCATTGGTGTTTGGTGATGAGTTTTGGCTCAAGGTCTGCATTTAAAGTCACACCAGATGTGTTCAGCTGGGAGTTGGACTTTGCTTTCTGCAGACCAGTCAAGTTCTTTCAAACTGACTGCATCAATCTTTTTTTTTTTAACCTTGTCTTATACACAGAGGCATTGTCGTGTTAGAATAGAAAAGGGTCCTGTTCAAACTATTGGTATAAAATTAGAAATTACTAAAGTAGTCAAACCTATTCATTAGAAGGGGGAGTCCCAATACTTTTGCCAATATAGTGTACAAGCCAACCTAGCTATTCAAAATCTTTGTCTGCAATTTAATAATATTGACCATTAGCCTACTTTTGCTATTGCTTTTGACCATTAGGTATCAGTAACATAATTCATTCAGAACCTGTTCTATTGACATAGACTTTCTGTGCCACACTATTCTGCTGATATAGAATGAGTTTGACTACTTGATCAGTTATATTAATAGAAATGCTTCACTGGGGCAAACAAAAAAATCCTAAAATAATAAATAGGATACCCCATAGCAGCATTTACAGCAGTATCCAACATTTCTCAATCATCATGAGAGAGATGCATTAAAAACAAAACAGTATACACGCTCTAACTGAAAACGTAGATCAATATCTGAATGAGAAATGTAGCTAGCTGGCCTGCTATCATCTGCAATCTCTGTAACTTACAGGAATAATGTGAGCTATTGTAATGTACCATAATATCTTGTACTATCGTAAATATGAAATAAATAGGTGGGCAATGGTAATCATGCAAAATTCGTTGTACTTTGTTAACTGCTCGTTACTGATCTTAAATGTATTCACAGAACGGACTTCATAAATCTAACGTTAGGCGAACAAGCACATAGCTAGCTAAGTTAACGTTAGCTTACCTGAATCTGACAACCTTTTCAGCACCCGGCGTGACTTCTTTACCGGAACATCGTAGCCGAGCCATTTCTCGGGGTAAGGGTGTTCGTCAGTCGGCTTCCCGTCCATGAAATGGTACGAACACACATAAGGGCGCTTGGGTGGGCGCTTCAAATTTAGCGCCTTCAGCCATTGCCTCAGGTGCTCCTCTTCTTTAGGTGGCGGGTGTAAATTGTAAAGTGCACCACAACACTCCGACCGCTTCACATTGTGTTCGTAACATCGTTGGTGCAATTGTTCTCTTCTCTTAATCCAATTGTTATGGCAGCCCCTAACTGAGCATATAATACTTGACATTTGCATTCTGTTATCTAGCCACTATCTTAGGTAGGTCCCTCTCAGCCAGAAGTAAGATGACAAAACGAACGCAATGGCGGCACCATTGTTGCCATGGAAAATAAGGTGAATAGGGGGCGATTTCGTAAACCAGACTATCAAAACCACCTAAAATCCCATAGACTTTCATTGAGGGGGTGAAAACTTTTATACAATAAGACTTATGGTATATTTAAGCTGTCTACTGCCATAGCAAAGCTTAAAATCTCCCTACTGAAAATACAGCTGAAACCAGCCTAAGCTGATTGGTTGCTTTGGCTGGTCTCCCAAGCTGGTTTTAAAGTGGTTTTGGCCACTTTTTTAACAGGTCAGGCTGGTCTTAGCTGGTTTTTAGCTGTTTTTTTACTGAATCAACTGGTTTTAGCTGGATTAGCATAGAAACATGCTAATGACATGCTAGTAACTTGCTAATCATGTTAGCAAAACATGCTAGTAACTTGCTAATCATGTTAGCAACATGCTAGTCACTTGCCAATCATGCTGGAAACATGCTAGAGACATGCTAGTCACTTGCTAATCATGCTAATGACATGCTAGTCACTCGTTAGTCATGCTAGCAACATGCTAGTTACTTGCTAATCATGCTAGCAACATGCTAGCAACTTACTAATCATGTTAGCAAAATGCTAGAAACATGCAAACAACATGCTATTTACCTGCTAATCATGCTAACGACATGCTAGTCACTTGCTAATCATGCTTGCTACATGCTAGTCACTTACTAATAATGCTAACATGTTAGTCACTTGTTAATCATGTTAGCAACATGCTAGTCACTTACCAATCATGCTAGCAAACATGCTAGTCACTAGCTAATCATGCTAACATCTGCTAGCGACATGCTATTCACTTCTAATCATGCTAGAAAAATGCTAACGACATGCTAGTCACTTGCTAGTCAAGCTAGCAACATGCTAGTCACTTGCTAATCATGCTAACAACCGGCTAGTTACTTGCTAATCATGCTAGCAACATGCTAACGACATGCTAATAACTTTGTTAATAATGCTAACAACATGCTAGTCACTTGCTAGTCATGCTAGCAACATGCTAGTAACTTGCTAGTCATGCTAACAAAATGCTAGTCACTTGCTATTCATGCTAGCAACATGCTAGTCACTTGCTAATCATGCTAGCGACATGCTAGTACTTGCTAATCATGATAGCAACATGCTAGAAACATGCAAACGACTTGCTAGTAACTTTGCTAATAATGCTAACGACATGCTAGTCACTTGCTAGTCATGATATCAACATGCTAGTCATTTGCTAGTCATGCTAGCAACAAATGCTAATCATGCTTGTAACATGTTAGTCACTTGCAAGTCATGCTAGCAACATGCTAGTCACTTGCTAATCATGCTAGCAACATGCTAATCACTTACCAATCATGTTAACAACATACTAGTCACTAGCTAATCATGCTAACAACCTGCTAGCGACATGCTAGTCACTTGCTAATCATGCTAGCAACATGCTAGAAACATGCTAACGACATGCTAGTCACTTGCTAGTCATGTTAGCAACATGCTAGTCATTTGCTAGTCATGCTATCAACATACTAGTCACTTGCTAATCATGCTAGCAGCATGCTAGTCACTTGCTAATAATGTTAACAACCTGATAGCAACATGATAGTCATTTGCTAATAATGCTAACAAATTGCTAATGACATGTTAGTAACTTTGCTAATCATGCTAACGACATGCTAGTCACTTGGTAGTCATGCTAGCAAACATGCTAGTCTCTTGCTATTTATGCTAGCAAACGTGCTAGTCACTTGCTAATCATGCTAACAACCTGCTAGCGACATGCTAGTCAATTGCTAATCATGTTAGCAACATGCTAAAAACATGTTAACGACATGCCAGTAACTTGTTTATCATACTAACGACATGCTAGTCACTTATTAGTCATGCTAGCAACATGCTAGTCACTTGCTAATCATGCTAGCAACATGTTAGTCACTTGCTAATCATGTTAACAACCTGCTAGCAACATGCTAGTCACTTGCTAATCATGCTAGCTACATGCTAGAAACATGTTAACGACATGGTAGTAACGCTTATCATACTAACGACGTGCTAGTTACTTGCTAGTCATGCTAGCAACATGCTAGTCACTTGCAAATCATGCTAGCAACATGTTAGTCACTTGCTAATCATGCGAGCAACATGCTAGTCACTTGCTAGTCATGCTAGCAAAATGCTAATCATGTGCTAACTTGCTAGTCATGCTAGCAAAATGCTAATCACGTGCTAATCAAGTTAACAACATGTTAGTCACTTGATAATCATGTTAACAACCTGCTAGCAACATGCTAGTCACTTGCTAATCGTGCTAGCTAAATGCTAGAAATATGTTAACAATATGCTAGTAACTTGCTTATCATACTAACGACGTGCTAGTCACTTGTTAGTCATGATAGCAACATGCTAGTCATTTGCCAATCATGCTAGTCACTTGTTAGTCATGCTAGCAGCATGCTAGTCCCTTGCTAATCATGCTAGCAACATGCTAGTCACTTGCTAGTCATGCTAGCAACATGCTAAAAACATGTTAACGACATGCTAGTAACTTGCTTATCATACTAACGACGTGCTAGTCACTTGCTAGTCATGCTAGCAACATGCTAGTCACTTGCTAATCATGCTAGCAACATGCTAGTAACTTGCTAATCATGTTAACAACATGTTAAAAACATGCTAACGACATGCTAGTTACTTGCTAATCATGCTGGAATCATGCTAGTGACATGCTAGTAACTTGCTAATCAGGCTAGCGACATACTAGTCACTTGCTAATCATGCTAGCAACATGCTAGTTTACTATTTCTTATTGATTTATCTATCTGTCTATTTATCTATCTATTTTTTTGAAAAAAACTCTTCAAAACTTTAAAACTACTTCAAACTAGTTAAAACTGAAAACCCTCAAACTTTAAGCTTTTAAAACTACTTCAAACTTTCTGGCAAGGCTTTTTCAAGCCAACTTAAAGTTTGCCTATAAACTTTACTATCTAGTTTCTATTACATTACTACTACTGTTGTCACTACTAATAAAACAGATCTCTGGGGGCCCCAAAAGTGCGTGGGCCCTTAGAATTGTCCTAAATACCCCCATCCCCCTCTTAGCGGCGCCCCTGCTCCCAACATTCCTTTAACACATCTTTTGTGGGGTGCAATTCATTGTGCCCTTGCAAATTAGCCCAGTAATTTGCTATCAGATGCCTCCTTCTCAATACCAGTGGCATTGTATTGCAGAAACTGGTGAACTTTTAAAAGCCCCACTGCACACTCTCAATGCCTGTGCCTGAATTAGATCTTTTTCAGATTAGATCTGAAATAGATTTTTTTTTAAAGATACCTAGCTGCTGAAGTATACATTATACTGCCATAGTCCATCATAGATCTTATCATAGCCATATTAATTATTTTCAATTATTGACAACTTGCACCCCATTCTCTACTAGTCAAGCATCTCATAACATTTTTTTTTTTTTTTTTTTGCTTTTCTCTTTTATTCTTCTAATATGATCTGCCCATGTCAACCGGGAATCAAACAGCACCCCTAAAAATTTAAACGTTCCAACTAGGGGTGCTCATTATTTTTGAGGGGGCACGGGGTGGGGGGGTCGTCATGTGACACACAGAAGCCACAACAGCACTTATGTTTTATTGATTTTTTCCTTTTTATTCGAAACATCCCCAAACGCATTAACTATATAATGAAATATCTTGATTCTCACCTTTATAGATTATGTTGATCTATAGTGGCGATGGTCAAAGTAACCTAATAATGTAATGTATTAACTATGCATAAAAACCTGTCTGTTTACTTAATTAACAGATATGGGTCGGTGTCATGCCATAACATATTTTTAATACGAGTTTATATTTAATGTGAATTTAACATTGAAATTTAATGTGAATAAAAACATTGCAAGTTAGGCTACTAATCATAACACTTAATTGTACAGAAAGAGAGCAAAGAACATTTTCATTATCAAAGAACATTTTCACTGACAATCTAGTTCAAGCACTGTCAAAAACTCCCATTAAAATATCTGAAGCTGTTTACACTATGAAATTAATATCTTACAGATTCGTACACACATTTGCACTTTGTTGTTTCTGACGAGAGAATTCGCCAGAAAGAGGTATTCAGTCAGCGAGTGAAGAAAACATCGCATTTTAGCATGATTCAACTGAACACCTCTTATTGGTCATTGCAGTCATAAGCTCAACAGCATCGTTTGTGATTGGTTAATGCGCAGTGCTGTAAAAACGCGTGTCGCTGGCTGCAGATTTGAATTTAGCAGCTGATGATATGACGCACTAAATGTTCTAATCACGCCGGTATGATTGTATTAAAGGGGTCATATGATGCGATTTCAATTTTTCCTTTCTCTTTGAAGTGTTACAAGCTCTTGGTGAATAAAGAAGATCTGTAAAGTTGCAAAGACTAAAGTCTCAAATCCAAAGAGATATCTTTATTAAAGTTAAGAGTCAACCACGCCTACCTAAAACACCTTGTTCTAACACGCCCCCACATGTCTATGTCACAATGTGGGAAGATTTGCATAACGCCGCCCAAATGTTCACGCAAAGAAAGAAGGGGTAACTTTTGTTCTCGCTGTAGTATTGTTGCGGCCGCCACGTCGTGAAGGTGCTGTGTTTCGTTGTGAAAGCGAAACTACTTTGTTTGGCCTTCCAAAATAGGACGATATCCGCTTTGTCATGCCTGGAGCTAAAGATAAAATTGAAGTGTAAGTCATTTTCATACAGTAGTATTTGTTTCTGGAGTTGATGATCTATTAAAACTTAATCTTCCTCGGCATTCTGGCTTTCATCTGTTATTTACTTTTAACCCTCCTATTATCCAAGGGGTCAATTTGACCCCATTCAATGTTTAATGTCTGTAAATATACATGATTGACATCATTTTTTTGCTTCAGATTTAATGACTTTTCCTAATTTAATGGGGACAACTTGGTAAACATAAAGTTAACGTGATATTTTTTCAATGTCCTCTACACATCTTGTAGCATCAGTGTTCTTTGGGGTCAATTTGACCCCAGGCTCTTTTAGCTGTATAAAACATAAGAAATAACAACATTTTAAACACATTTGTTTTGGTTGTTTTGGGTGATATTGGGGTCACTATAACATGCTATAATTTTATAATATTCACTATAATTTTATATATTCGGTATAATATTCAAAAAACTTTCCTCTGTTTTAGGGATCTAACCTAACATAACCATACATGTAGTATTGCGAGAACCACTGATAGTTCACATGACATGGGGGTAGGGGAAAACCTAATTCTTGCGAGAAATTTGATTAAATTTTTTGCTTCCAGCGCCCCTACGATGCTATCCGAACGCCCCCGTTTGGAAAGGCTATCAGTGGCACCCCATTATTATCATCATCACTGTTGCCAACTCTCGCGAGACAAATAAGCAACCGCAGTTTTAAAAACAAGCCCAATATTATTTTTATTATTTATTATCATGAATATGATTTATTATCAATTATTTATTACCAATAAATGAGCCTGCAACATATTAAACTGAAACCACTCTTTTATTTGAAAAGCAAAAGCAGAATTTATTTTACAAAAATCAGCAAACTGCAACAAAGCGGGAGGTACGCACTATCCACTCCAATCATCTCAAATCTCCAATCACCTGTGAGCAGAATAGGATTGTAGAGATGGGAAAGGAGAAAAAGACAAGAGATTAAAGGGGCGCTGTAACATAGCAACATATTTATAGCCTAATAAAATATATTTGAACCAAACGTATACTGTTAGTAGGAGTATAGGCCTACTTGTTTTTATTATAGCCCTTGATAATTAATACGTACAAACACTTTGTAAAACTGAAAAATGTACCTTTAAAAAGAAAGTCATCCTGTCTACTACAGTACCATCATCGCTTGGATTACAGCGTCACACGCCTTCCTGTTGAGCGTGATTTTTCTCCAATGAGGGGGATGAGGGGGCGAAATGTTTGACGAATTACGATACAGCACTTACATTATTGCACTGATTTGGCTATTAACTGTGAGCAGAGTGTCGATCAATGCATTGGAGAATACGGCGAACATAAATACAAAGAAACGAAGTTGCTTGTCAGATTTTCCTAACAAGCCACCATATTTTTTTTAAAATAAGCCCAAAAAACGCAACCCGCCACCCAAGATTTCTTCGTGCAACTTAACAAAATAAAATGAATAAATAAATAGCCCAAAATTCGCGTATTATAAGCGGACCTGGCAACTCGGAGATGTTACACAAGCATGTAATAAAATAAACCAACCAAATGACTTCCTTACTGTTTTACCGCAAAGCCACAGAAAAGAATAAATAGCACTTATTTTGTGATGCAGCCAAAACACACACATGATGCTCTACAATGGGATGAACTGGACTGGACTGCTCACCTGAGGAGGAGTAGGAGCCCTTGGCCTTCTTGAATCTTCAAGTTTTACATTCTCATACACATTTTCATGTTTGTCATTCTCGTATATATGTTCACTCATCTTCCCTGGAACCGTTCCATCTCCTCTAGCCTTCTGCAAATCAATAATTTATTTATAGTTTGCGTCCAACAATTTTATTTTCTTAAATTTTAATCAAAACATCAGACAGAATGATGTTGTCACTTGAGGTTAAATTAAATGTAAAACATGTTGCTGATAAACAAATGATTAAACAGAAAGCCCACTATACACGGTACTAATGACTATAATGATTGAATATTTGTCAATATCCATAGTTTAAGTGTGATCATCAGCATGTCTTTGTGCAGAAACATGTGAAAGATTAAAGTCCATTTGAGCTTAGTGTAAATATAAACTCATCCATCAATAAACTCTTTAATTACCTCTTAGAGATAAAATATACTTTTAATGTTTTATCTCTAAGAGGTAATTAAAGAGTTTATTGATGGATGAGTTTGTTTTTTTTACTTTTAGAAGAGACTGAAGAGGTTACTCACTGTCTCCTCTCTGCTTTGTGCTGCTGTTTAAGGAAAGAAAGACTCAATGAATTTGATACTGAAAGAAATGTATACTGAATCATCTGTAATATGAATAGTTAATCTGAAATCTATTATGTAATGTAATTATCAAGGGCAATCTAGATATAATTGGTGATGTCAGTTGTGTTGTTCAATCAAATCATACTAATGCTGGCATTATGAATGAATAACAAACATACCTCCACTTGGTCCTTTTTGTTGTTGGTTTAACTTTGGGCTGTAGCATAAACACAAAGACATTTTGTTACAACTAGTTTCTTTACCACATTTTTGTCTCACAAAAAATCACTTTTTAACAGTTACAGTTACTGTGGTAATTTTATGATGTATGAAATATCACTATTCAAATGTTAAGAAAATTCACTGAAATTCAGAATCACTGAGTTTGATATAAAATAGGAATAAAATCACATAAGAATGAGATCATAAAGTTCATACATGTATGTAGAACTTGATTTACAAAGGCCTGTTGGAAGCTGAAGTTGTGATTTGTATACAAATGTATTGATGTATATAATATGTTAAATCACAGGCGTGTGATTACAAAATACACCATGATCTGCCACATTACTCACATTTTCTTAGTTTTTGTTAAATAGACAGTCAGACCACAAATGCCTGCAACTGCCACTAAAACCCCGATGACAATCCCAGCTATCGCCCCTGATGTCAGCCCTCCACCTCCTTCTATGGAAAAGATACAAGAATCAAAAGACCAAGGCCATTTACTACACACAATACTAACAGTAATACACTTTAACATGTATTTAAACAAATAAAAAAAAATACATATATAACTTAAAACAACACAAGGCAATTACATAAAGCAGAGAAAACAGTAGATATTTTAATATACCTTTTTAAAAACAAAGTTCCATTGAACAAGTGGTAAATTAAGGTCAAAGTATTGGTTATCAAAACATGGGAACTCCTTTCAGATTAGTTTGAACTATTCTTACCTTTAACTAGTAAAGCATGTTTTTGTGAGGCGCTTCTCTTTGTGACACTATTCCAGGCTGTGCAGATGTAATCTCCACTGTGTGTGAAATCAGTCTCATCTATGATGAATGTGTCTGTGGTCACATTGGTGTCTGTTTCATTAATCTTCCAGCTGAACGAGGCAGCAGGTTCAGAATTTGCAGAGCAAGAGAGCGACACGCGAACACCTAAATCCACCACATCTTCAGCCTTAATAGAAACATCTTCTGGTCCATCTAGAACACAAACAAAAGACTCACTGACAAACTGAGCACTGAAGAATGTCTGTATTTCATCAGGTTTGAGCTCAAATCATCTTGATGTTTGAATGTTTAACACTCACAGTTGATGGTCAGGTTGAGTGTTGCCGTCTCAGAGCTGACAGGGTTTCTATATGTACATTGATATTCTCCACTGTCTGATCTCTGCACTGGACTGATGGACACTGATCTGTTATCAGATGAGAAGATGATGCTGTTGCTAGGAGACAGAGGACTGTTATCTTTCATCCACTGCACAGAGGTGATGTTGCCAGTTCCCTTAGAGCTGATGTTAGCAGATGATTCTCCCTCTATTAATAATTCTTCTGGACCAATAAGTCTGACATTAGTTATATTTTCTGTATAAGTGAGAAAGAACAAACACACTAGATTTAAAATTAGTCTTTCACATTTAGTGACCATTTCACATTTTCACATTTAGTGTGGTCAAGGGTGTTACAGAAGGCCAATCAGCAATGAAAGGAATGTTTATGTTTGAATATGTGCACCCTATAGATTTATTTTTTCAGTATCTATTTATATCGTCATAGTTTGTAGCGTGTAATTTATATTTTTAATGGATTTTCATACCTGATAGAAGACTGAAAATCTGGATCTCAGACAAGAGTAAAACAACAAAAATCTATTGTCTAAAAGTTATTTCAAAATAAATGATAAAGCAAAACAAATTTTCAAGTTTCAACGTGATTTCCATGTAATAACATTTTTCACGAGAGTGCCCTAATAACACTCATCTGTACACATCTGGTTCAGTAACAATTAACCACAAAGCTCACTGCAAATAACAGCAGACTTGTGCATATCTAAAATATTATTATTATACTCTCATTAGTACTTCTGCTTGTCACTTTTGCAATTTTTACACATTATTTAATTAAATTTAATTTACAGCATATTAAATTGATTTATGTCGCCTTTTCCCTTTCCACACATTAAATTAATTTCATAGAATCACATTTTAAGCCTATGTAGCCGATGCTTTAATGTTAAATACAGAAATTTAAGCAACACACTCACTGAACACTTGTAGTGAAGTTTCTCCTGTATGTTGATCTAGAGCACTAGTTACTACAGTAAGTCTGTATATTCCAGAATCTTCCAGTCTCAGGTTCCAGAGCACCAGAGCGAGAGTGTTTATGTCAAAACTGACTCTGTCGCTGTATGTTGGGACAATTGTAGTTGAATCAGACTGTGCTGTCAATATAAGAGTTGATCCAAAATGCCACTGAACTGTAAAAAGTGATGTGGAGGGCGGGTTATCAGGAGCGAACACCACACTTCCTCCTACTGCTCCATTAGCCGGACCAGAAAACTGCAGGTCTTCCCCTAAATACTGGCCTATGTCAAAGAAAGAAAGAAAGAAAGAAAGAAAGTTATTGACTAATTGCACTAGACGGCATACTTTTTATCTGCTACAACTAACGTTACTGTAGTTAGATATTTAGTTGGATTCACAAGTTCACAACAACAAAAGCAATGATTAACTGCAAAGGCGGACATATATTTTTCTGCAATTACATAATTAAAATAGTTCCAACTAACTACTAGCTATTATACACAGCAATTCAACATACATTTTTGAATTACAAAAAAAAGCCTCACCAAAAAACGATAACATCCACAGTGTACAGTACAAACTATCAGAAACCATCATGATCGAGCTCTCAGCTGTCAAGAGCTGCTGCTTAACTCATCTGAACTATTTACATCAGTTTTCAGTCAATGATTAACGGCAGTTCCACACAGCAGAGCTCACTGCGCCACCTAGCGCTGGATATTAACACGAGACTGGCTCGAAGACCTGGAGGGCAAAACATCCATAGAACTGCAGCACAAGCCTGTCAATGTTCCATCTGTTTCCAAGCCACAAAGATTTAAATAAAAAATAAATAAAGAGGATTTATATGGATTGCCTTTTGCGGGTAGCCTCCGTAATATTTCAATCACTAAAACTGCGTGACATTCTAAAACGTAGGCTACACAAAGAATGCATAATCAATAAGGTTTATACTGAATCTGGCCTTTTAACCCTAAAAAGGGCAAGACCATAAAGAGAAATCAGAAAATGTATTTATTGCTATTTTCCATCTTCTTAGGACACAAATAACACAATTTCATTATTTTTTTTTAAAACATGACTTTTATTTTTTATTTTAATGTTTGTATCCCCCGATTGTTTGATAAGAATTGTTTCATTTAATATAATAATTGATACTTTTGACTCATACCTTTTCTTTAAAATGTTTTAAAGGGGTCATATGATGCAATTTAATTCTTTCCTTTCTCTTTGGAGTGTTACAAGCTGTTGGTGCATAAAGAAGATCTGTAAAGTTGCAAAGACTAAAGTCTCAAATCCAAAGAGATATTCTTTATAAAAGTTAAGACAGCATCATATGACCCCTTTAAAGGCTGAAATGTAAAGTTTATTATTTTTTAAACTTTTTGTTTTTGTGAAAACCTGTATCTGAACTGTAAATCATGTTTTTTAGCCATTTTTCATTTTAAGGTTTAAAGGTCCCATATTGTCAAAACTGAAATTTCCTGGCTTTTTTCATGATAACTGAGGTCTAGGTGCTATGTAACTGTCAACTGTTGTCTATTGCCAGCGGCGGTAGTGCATGTGACGTCACACACTCTATAACAAGCATAATACAAACAAGTTTTGTATACAAGTGTAATAATAGTAACAGTTGCAAATTGTTTTATTTAGACTATAAGTCTATGCTAATTCACAAATGACCTCAAACGCCATACACAGCGTTTGATCCTTTAGATTGGCAGGTTTGAGCGCAGGAAAATACAGTACAGAATACAGAAACCAAATACTACATCGCCAATCTGGAATCATTTCCATTCATGTCACCCATCCGCATTTGTACAAGTGTCTTCAAGTTCACGTGATCGCAAACGCTCAGCTGGTCAGGTTTGTATTTACGGCAGTGCATTCGGTGTTTGAAAAAAAAAAAAAAAAAACATGAATTACCATTCTGAAACATCCTGTTGTAAGCGCTTTTGAGGAGGTGGTTGGTTGTCTCCTGTCGTCGCCGATTCGGGGTCTGAGTTCGGCTCAAACATATAAGGCCGGACAACATTTCCCTCAGCAGTGACCATCATTACCGGTGTTTCTATTGACCTTACTTGTGAGTATCACCAATCCACAGCAGGCTACAGCATACATGACCCTAGTTACCTGTGGTTGGTCTGTTGTTCTCTGAGTGACGCACGGACAGGCCAACCACAGGTAACTAGGGTCATGTATGCTGTAGCCTGCTGTGGATTGGATCAGAAGAGAGGCTCATGAATATGAATTAGACAGGCCAAAATCGACCTGTTCTTTACAGAGCTCCTGAGAGAGGAGCTGTAAAAACATATTGAGATGGTATTTGGTACTTATACCGCAAATATATATTCTTAAGGACATCAAGACTTAAAATAAAACTCCAGAAAGGTGTAAAATATGTGACCTTTAATATGTTACCATAGACATTGCGCTACCTGCTCATATAGTATTCATTTTATTTATGCAGGTCTTAAAAAGGCCTTTAAAAAGTCTTACATTTTATCTTAAAAATCCTGCAGATACCCTGACCAATCATCCCCATCCCCCCATCACCCCCTCAGATCTCCTGGATTTTGGTACCCAAATGATGACAGGCATGCTCCTCCTCCTCCACCTACTATGGTAAACATACAAGAACAGTAACAGACAATTATTTAAAAAAAAACACAACATTTCTAAAACAAAATAAGAGCAGAAACTACAACAGAGGTGTGTAGAATAGCAGGAAAAAAATTTGTAAAATTTGTTTCTTGTATATTTTTTAAAATAGAGTTGTAAATATAAGTCAAAGCTTTGTGGTGACCGTGATTTCACAAAGTACAACATGTTCCTGGGTCAACATCTTTGTTGATCCTGGAACAACATTCCAATTAACTAATCAGAATTGAGGGATAACTTTTCAGGAAATAACTGTTTTAGGCTTACGATCAGGGTTAGGTGCTTCTACACCCTTGTTAATCAGCTATCATTTCACACTGATTTTAGGAATAAATAATGGGTAGGGTTAGGTTTAGGGGTAGGGATTGGGTTTAGTCTATATTTTTGGACCGTTATGTTGATCCAGGAACATGTCTTACTTGGCTAAATCACAGCAACCAAGCTTTGTTTATCAAAACTTTCAGGTTATTTCAGCTAATTTCAGGTTAGTTTTAACCACAGTAACTAGTAAAGCATGTTTTTGTGAGGTGTTTCTCTTTGTGACATTATTCCAGGCTGTGCAGATGTAATCTTCTGGTCCATCTAGATTCAAGAACAAACTGAGCACTGAAGAATGTCTGTATTTCATCAGGTTTGAGCTCAAATGATCTTGATGAGAAGATGATGCTGTTGCTAGGAGACAGAGGACTCTTTCATCTAGGGTTGGGCGATATGGCCAAAAAAATTATCACGCTAAATTTTTTAATATCAGTCGATATCGATAATTATCACGATAAATTTCAAATCTTTATTTCTTTCAAGTTTAAAGCTTTGTTTATCAAAACTTTCAGGTTATTTCAGCTAATTTCAGGTTAGTTTTAACCACAGTAACTAGTAAAGCATGTTTTTGTGAGGTGTTTCTCTTTGTGACATTATTCCAGGCTGTGCAGATGTAATCTTCTGGTCCATCTAGATTCAAGAACAAACTGAGCACTGAAGAATGTCTGTATTTCATCAGGTTTGAGCTCAAATCATCTTGATGTTTGAATGTTTAACACTCACAGTTGATGATCAGGCTGAGATTTGCCGTCTCAGAGCTGGCAGGGTTTCTATATGTACATTGATATTCTCCACTGTCTGATCTCTGCACTGGACTGATGGACACTGATCTGTTATCAGATGAGAAGATGATGCTGTTGCTAGGAGACAGAGGACTGTTATCTTTCATCCACTGCACAGAGGTGATGCTGCCAGTTCCCTCAGAGCTGATGTTAGCAGATGATTCTCCCTCTATATCAGTCGATATCGATAATTATCACGATAAATTTCAAATCTTTATTTCTTTCAAATTTAAAGGCATATTTTGCTCCTAAGTGAAAGTTGTAGAAACCAGACCGTTAATTGTGGTTTTAAACTACTCTTTATTGTCAGAACATGACAGACACTTCACGTTTTTGAATTCTTTACACTTTTCCAGTCATTTTCCTTAATAAAATAAATACCTTAATAGAAAAAATTCTTAGTTTCTTGTGCTAACATGTGATATTGCTTCAAATATATTTAACAGGTTTGTGTTGCCTGACTTTGATGGCGCAAATCTTTGGTACAGTTTGAAGTGCAGGCTGCAATATTAATAACATGACAATAATATGACAGTTGACAGTAGTAGGCTATAGCTTGAGTTAGAATGCAGATGTACATTTATGTTCATTAACAAAAATAGTAACGTGTAAAAATTGTAACAACCTCTTTTTTATGGTAAAATGTTATAATTCTGACTGTTTCAGTTATATTACAATTAACCATTGGTATTTCATAGTAGTGTACATTTAGATCATGATAACCACAGTTATATACATACAGTAGCAGACACACACAGAACATTGACTACAATATTTTTTGGTAATTCCATTAATGTAAAACCTTGATCTTGTGAAAATCTAACAAGTGACCATCAACATCAAAATTAACAACTTAAAATGTCAAACCAATCAATTAAACTTTCTAATGAAAAGATAAATATTCTTTAGATGTAATGCTATTTCTGAAATGTTAAAATACAAAAATAAAATAATTTGTGTGGAATCAATTAATTGTAATATTTTTTTTCATGCTGATTAGACTCATTAAATGTGATTTTTAGTCAAAACCAGAAATGTATACAATGTACCATTGTATAAATGCACCACCATTTTTCACCACTCTATAAATGCAGCTTCTAGGAAATATATCTGCTCTCAGCATTTCTGCTTTTTCTGCTTCATCTACAAGTTGTCAGGGCTGTAGGCAGCTGTTTTAACTTCCCTTTACGTGACAGTACAGTTTTTTATAAGATGAACTGGTGTTCCCTTTTAGTCAGTCACGTTCGACGTTACGTCAGTGACTGACGAATTGGGATCTCGCTAGAGAGACCAATCACCTTAGAATACTAACAAAACAAGCCAATAAATGTTGGCGTGCGATCTTTGCGTCGCACACCCCGCCCCGCAGCGCCGGTATATAAAGAGAGCGAGTGCAGTCGCACATTCAGCTTTTCGCTTCAGAGCCGAGCCTTTCAGCTGGTCTGGTTACCAAGAAAGAGTGTCTGCAAGACAGCATTTCTCAAGCAGTGTTGGTGTTACGGCACGTCAGCGGGGGTTGCTCATCCAGTGCTGCTGCCTGTGGTGTTTGGACGACGTGCTGCAGCTCGTCGGTGCTTCAACACTTTTATTACTAAAAGAGCAAATCTAAAAGAGCTCCACGAGTGACGCGGCGTCTTTTTAAATATGGCCTTCCACTCATGTGTTACTGGATGTGGTCACTTCCTGGCTCCATCTGATGGTCACGATCGCTGCATCTCGTGCCTGGGCTTTGAGCACGCTGAAGCAGCGCTCGTGGATGACTCATGTTCTCATTGCGGGGACATGACCACCGCGATGTTGTGGTCGAGGCTCCTCTTCATCAAACGAGGAGGAGTCCCCCTCCCCATCCCCCGTTCTAGTTCCTCTGTCTCTCAGCAGCGGAGGACTACTTCGGCGTGTGGCCAGGGCGATCTGAGGATTACAGTGAGGGCTTCCCCGTCGAGTGTGTCTCCGCGGACCCATCACTCCTCTAAGCACATCGCACCCTCTGGTGTTCCGCGATGAGGTGGCTGAGACCCCGGACAGGGCGGGGTCTAGCATCTCATTTGGGCCTCCGGCAGATGGCAGGATGTCGATCACTGCATCGGGGGACGAGCTAGGCTCTGGAAATGAAGACTCGGCTGCGTTGCCTCTGTCAGGAAGAGTGGTGTTGCCCGAGTCAGATCCAGAACTGACTGCTATGCTTTCCCGGGCCGCCGAGAGCGTTGGGTTGCAATGGAAACCTCCTCCATCTACAGAACGCTCGAGGTTGGATGATTGGTTCCTGGGGGGTGCCGCAGGCCGATCGTTGGCAGCCACCTCCGGTTCCATTCTTCCCAGAAGTGCATGAAGAAGTTACTAGATCTTGGAGGGCACCTTTTTCTACCCGAAACAGAGCTAGTGCTTCTTCCATCCTCACTGCCCTCAACGGTGGGGCGGCTAAGGGGTATGTGGAGGTCCCCCCAGTCGAGCGCGCTATTGCGATGCAGCTCTGCCCGCAATGCGCCGCCGCCTGGCGGGGTAATCCACGCCTCCCGTCCAGAGCTTGTAAGTTCTCGTCCGCTCTAACGGCCAAGGCTTACAGAGCTGCTGAACAGGCCGCCGGGCAATGAATGTCACGGCGTGGTCCCTCGGTCAGATGATGTCCACCCTGGTGGTCCAGGAACGACACCTTTGGCTGAACCTGGCAGGTATGAGGGAGGCCAACAAACACCATTTCCTGGACTCCCCGATCTCCCAGGCTGGCCTCTTCGGCGATGCGGTGGAGAGCTTCGCCCAGCAGTTCTCCACCGCACAGAAGCCGACGGAGGCGATCAGACACATCCTGCCCCGGCGGCCCGCTGCTGTCATCACCCCGCCGCCAGTCGCAGTCCCTCTGCCCGCTAGTCGCCGAGGGCGCCCTCCTCGGCCACTCCAGCTCGGCCTCAGCAGCAGCCTTCATACCGGCCGCAGTGTGGAGCTGGCAGCAGGAAAGCGGCGCAGCCTGTCTCTACCCCTGCCAGGCCCGTAAAGCGTCAGAGCGAGCAGCGTTCCTGAGACAGGCGACCCGGAGACTCTGAATCCTGCTCTTCAGGAGATGGTGACCGCACCACTCCTTCCCCCGGAGGAGGGCCGGGTGGAGAATCTTTTGTTTCCTTTTTGTTTTGTTCCGCCACTGGCTCCCCAGCCGGTGGTACCCAAACATTCAATAAAAGAGCAGTTTCCTATTTCTCCTGGTCTCAAGTGGGCGAGGATGGCAGTGTGCGAGGCATAGCCTCAACACTCCCGTCCCCCTCTCCTTTCGCCAGCAAGCAGCAGGGCCCGGTTCGAGGATGCTATGCCTTCTCACGCGCCCCCTGCCCAACCGTGGAGCCAGGTAAGTGTTGCACCGAGCACTCAGACCCCACTCCGGGACGCTGTGCCTTCCGGGTCGGGTCCCTGCACTCCACCTCGCTGCCCCACTGCGGGTATGTCAGTGGTTCCCCCTAGTCCCGCTTGTTCGGTTCCTGGGGGCCTGGCTAGCGCTCCCCAGACCGTCTCGCTGGCTCACAAGAACCATCAGACTCGGCTATGCGATTCAGTTCAAGTTCAGGGGCATTCGGTTCATCTCTGTGCCAAACAAGGATGCTCCCGTCTTGCGAGCGGAAATCGCAGTCCTGCTGGCAAAGGACGCAATAGAGCCGGTCCCTCCAGCCGATATGAAGTCTGGGTTTTACAGCCCCTACTTAATTGTACCCAAGAAAGGCGGTGGGTTACGACCAATCCTGGACCTGCACGTTCTGAACCGTGCAGAGGATCTCTTTTCTCGGTATGGAGTTGGACTCAGTCAATCTAACAGTGCACCTCTCAGTAGAGCGTGCTCAGTCCATGCTGAACTGCCTGGAGTCATGTCAGCGCAGGAGGGCGGTTCCTCTGAAACAGTTTCAGAGGCTCCTGGGGCATATGGCATCCGCTGCCGCTGTCACGCCGCTCGGATTGCTTCATATGAGACCACTCCAGCATTGGCTTCACGACCAAGTCCCGAGATGGGCATGGCAACATGGCACTCGCCAGGTCTCAGTCACCCCATCCTGCCGCCAGACCTTCAGCCCATGGTCGGACCTTGCCTTTCTTTGGGCGGGAGTTCCCCTAGTGCAAGTGTCCAGGCATGTTGTTGTCTCAACAGATGCCTCTGCCATAGGCTGGGGTGTCATGTGCAACGGGCATGCAGCGTCGGGCACCTGGACAGGGCCTCGTCTGCAGTGGCATATCAATTACCTCGAGTTGCTAGCAGTATGGCCTGCTCTGCGCCGCTTCAAATCGCTGCTTCACGACAAGCACGTACTGGTCCGGACGGACAATACTGCAACCGTTGCTTACATCAACCACCAGGGCGGTCTACGCTCCCGTCGCATGTCGCAACTCGCCCACCATCTCCTCCTTTGGAGTCAGAAGCATCTGAGGTCGCTTTGCGCCGTTCACATCCCAGGCGAGCTCAATCGTGCAGCCGACGAGCTCTCACGTCGGCCCGGCCTTCTGGGAGAATGGCGACTCCACCCCAAGACAGTCCAGCTGATCTGGAGACGCTACAGAGACGCTCAGGTAGACCTGTTTGCCTCTCCGGACACGTCCCACTGCCAGCTGTTCTACTCCCTGTCTGAGGTGACCCTCGGCACGGATGCACTGGCACACAGCTGGCCTCGAGGCCTACGCAAGTATACGTTTCCCCCAGTGAGCCTTCTCGCACAGACGTTGTGCAAGGTCAAGGAGGACGAGGAGCAGGTCCTCTTAGTAGTGCCATACTGGCCCAGTCGGACTTGGTTCCCAGAACTGATGCTCCTCGCGACAGCCCCTCCTTGGTGTATTCTTCTGAGGAAGGATCTCCTTTCTCAGAGAGGGGGCACCCTCTGGCACCCGCGCCCGGACCTGTGGAATCTCCACGTGTGGTCTCTGGACGGGACGCGGAGGTTCTAGGTGATCTACCTCCAGCGGTAGTGAACACCATCACTTCAGCTAGAGCGCCTTCTATGAGGCACGCCTATGCGCTGAAGTGGAACCTGTTCATCGATTGGTGTTCTTCCCGGCGGGAGGACCCCCGTAGATGCCCGATCGCGGTCGTGCTCTCCTTTCTGCAAGAAGGGCTGGAGCGAAGACTGTCTCCCTCCACCCTCAAAGTGTATGTTGCCGCTATCGCTGCACATCACGATGCAGTAGACGGCAAGTCTGTTGGGAAGCATGACTTGGTCATCAGGTTCCTTAGGGGTGCGAGGAGGCTGAATCCTTCGCGCCCCACCTGGTACCCTCTTGGGATCTCCCCTTGGTCCTGATGTCCTTGAAGGAGGAGACCTTCGAACCTCTGCAGTCAGTAGAGCTTAAGTTTCTGTCGCTAAAGACAGTGCTCCTCACTGCATTGGCTTCGGTCAATCCCCGGGAGGAGGCGGACCCAGCCATTGCTCTGCTCTGTCCCGTTCGCGCTTTGCGCATTTATGTGGACCGCACGCAGAGCATCAGGACCTCAGACCAGCTCTTTGTCTGCTTTGGAGGACAGCAGAAGGGAAAGGCTGTCTCCAAACAAAGACTTGTCCACTGGATAGTGGAGGCTATAGTCTTAGAGCTGCCGGCTGGGCGACACCTGACACATTTGCGAGATTCTATAATCTCCGTGTAGAGCCTGCGTCCTCTCGTGTACTTACCTCAGAGGGTCAGTAACACTGGACCCGCTCGGTGTCGATCACGCTTGCTGCGCCATTCCCCTCTATGGACCGGATACATGCGCTTAAGTACTTCTCAGTTCAGTTTCCCTTTTGGTGAACCCTGTTGAAGTTCCTCCCGCATCCTCGGCGGTCAGGCGTGGCGGAGCGCCAGACGCCAGGTCCAGCACTCACACACGACAAGGTCAGCCCTTGTGCTGGGCTAGGTGCCCGTGTGTAGTGATTCCCCCTTCGGGTGATCCCACATGTGTATTCTTCCACGGTACGGCTTCCTTCACGGTAAGCCCGTGTCGTTCCCTGGCAGAGTCCTTTTGCTGTCTCTGCTGTGTATTGATCTCACCCCAGGTTGGCTGAGTCTACCGCAGGGACTTCCATATGTAGTACTGCCCTATGGCCAGTCCATATGTATAACTTCCACATGATACCTCCTTTATGTAGGATGTGGCTTCCGTAGCGTTCCCCTACTTGAGTATGCTTTCCCAGTGTTATCCAATATCCCACTGTACGGAACAGCAGTGGCGGACACCTCTGCCTATGCCCTGTATTATCTTCCGCCCCAACTGGCGTGGTGGGACTTGTCGGCTTTCGCAGGGCACTGGAGGGGGTCAGCAATTGTGGCGTTTTCCATACGGATCCCAATTCGTCAGTCACTGACGTAACGTCGAACGTGACTGACTGAAAGGGAACGTCTCGGTTACGTATGTAACCCTCATTCCCTGAAGGAGGGAACGGAGACGTTACGTTCCGTCGCCACAGTTGCTGTACCACCGCTGTACGGCCGAGGCACACCGTCTCGACTCCTCAGCGAAAAACTGAAAACTGAAAAACTGTCTTGCACCGCTGTGTTTACAGGTTAGTGAATTTTTACTGCTTGTTCACATTTTAAAAACTGAACTAATGTCATATTCTGCAGTTTTTTCTCTTAAATATTCAATAGAGAAATTATGCAGTAGTTTCCTTTGTGAAATGATTATGTGCTAAATCTAGTTCACCAGAACAAAGCTGTCGTACAATATTTATATAATCTCTTGCAACATTTACAGATTATCTTTACAAAGTTTGCTGTTTGAGATGGTGAAAAGATATTGATTTCAATCATTTTTCTTTTCCAGTATTATTTCCTCTGAATATCTCTCCTCCCATTGATCTGAACTGATTTACTGAATAAATTCAAGAATCCACGAGCATGGACTTTTTTCCCCTTTTTTTTTTACATTTGCCAAGAACTCGCTAAGAATGTTGGATAAACATAAAATTATATATATATTTTTTTATTATATTAGACATTATGTATATAAGGAAATATGTATATTAGACAGGAAAGCTGATTCTGCTAAACTCTTTCTGTGCCTTACTGTTTTCTTTTATGAAGGATGTCCTGTCATGCTGCATTGAGAAATTTCCTGTGCAGACAGACTAAACTAATAAATCAAGCATGCTTGAAATTAGTGTACAAATATTATAATTAGATCCTTTTACAATTTTTGAATATTTATATGATTAAAAAGCCTTGCCAGCTATAAAATGTTACTTCTAAGATATATATATATATATATAGATCTAGTCCTCCTGAGAACCAGAAATAAAAAGCTTTGTGAATTTAGCAATTTTTCATGTCATTACATTGTTTAGAGCATAAGAAAAAAATGGTAAAATAACATTTTTGAGAAATTATATTTTATTCATAAGTGATGCTATTTCCTCTGTAGAGGACACCAGGACTCAGTTTTTCTAAAAATAAAATGACAAGAGTAGACATGAAAAGGCAAAAACATTAGGATTTTTTTTTTTAAATCACCAATCAATTTTTAGGTTTCAGGATTTTTTTAGCATGTTTGTAACGATCAGTCCACTGAAGGTGAGTTGAAGATGAACCCAAGTGCAGTTTTATTTACAGTGATTCAAACATAATCCAAAACAGACAAAGACTAGATACACAGACTTGACATGAACAGACTCGACGAGGCATGAACAGACTAGACTCACCGACAGCAGGTTACAACATTAATACACGACAAAAGACAATGGCAACATGAGGGCTACTTATAGCAGACAATGAGGGTCACATGACAAGAACAAACCAACATGAACAAACCAATGGGAAACAAGACACATGACTAGGACTACCAATCAGAACATGACACATACACAAGGCAGAGATACATGAGGGCAAGGGAAGCATTACACTAACAGCATGAAACAATTACAAAATAAAAGACATGGAAAACATGAACATGAAACAAAACCCAAACCCCACATTACATACACCCACCCCCACAAGGGCGGCTCCAGACGCCCAAACAAATACAAACAAAACCCTACAAGTCCAGGAGGGTGGTGGAGTGGAGGCGGAACTGGGGGAGGGATGGAGGGCCAGGCCCATGAAGCGGGGCAGGCAGAGCAAGGGGCCATGGCGGAGCGGGCAGAACGGGCGGCCATGGCGGAGCGGGCAGAACGGGCGGCCATGGCGGTGCGGGCAGAGCGGGGGGCCATGGCGGTGCGGGCAGAGCGGGGGGCCATGGTGGAGCAGACAGAACAGGCATCCATGGCGGTGCAGGCAGAGCAGGGAGCCATGGTGGAGCAGGCAGAACAGGGCGGCCGGGTGATGACGGCAGAGCAGGAAGCCATGGCGGAGCAGAGACATGGATAGACCACTTGAATGTGACGGAGCAAGCAGAAAGTTCTTGAATGGCCTCCTTGGCCGTGACAGGGCAGACTGGGAGTTCATGAACGGCCTCCTTGGCCGTGGCAGGACAGGCAGTGAATTCATGGACGGCCTTCTTAGTCATGACAGGGCAGAATGTGAGTTCGTGGAGCACTGATGTCACCGGGATGCCTGCAGCTCTCACCGACATCAGTGGGAAGTCCATCACGCTAGCTATCAGTCTGTTCAGTCTTGGCCCAAGCTCCGCGTCCGACTCAGGCGTGGCGGCCATCTTGGCCGGGGACTCAGGCGTGGCGGCCATCTTGGCCGGGGACTCAGGCGTGGCGGACATCTTGGCCGGGGACTCAGGCGTGGCGGACATCTTGGCCGGGGACTCAGGCGTGGCGGACATCTTGGCCGGGGACTCAGGCGTGGCGGACATCTTGGCCGGGGACTCAGGCGTGGCGGACATCTTGGCCGGGGACTCAGGCGTGGCGGACATCTTGGCCGGGGACTCAGGCGTGGCGGCCATCTTGGCCGGGGACTCAGGCGTGATGTGAGCAGACTCTGAAATGGCGGCCATGTCATGACGAGACTCTGGAAGATCAGTTGAGACGTGA
>NW_015554223.1:203288-218851 GCF_001515605.1 Sinocyclocheilus anshuiensis
CGAGATGTGAGCAGTCTCTGAAATGGCGGCCATGTCATGATGAGGCTCTGGAAGATCAGCTGAGATGTGATGAGACTCTAGAAGGGCGGCCATTTTGCAAAGAGACTCTTGTGTGGCGGCCATCTTGCAACGAAGCTCTTCAATGGCGGCCATATTGGTTGATTTATGACAAACAATTTGAAAATTAATCAGATTTCAATTATAATTACAAAATATTATCATATTTCCATAAGGATGTACAATTGTATCACTAAATTAATGTCATTTTTAAAAACCAAGGAGAGGGAGTGGTCATGGTGAAACATCCAATCATTTGGTATCTCTGGAAAGCCCTGAATGTGCTCTGTACAGGACATCCAGACTTAAAACTGTGACATGTGAGGTCTCAGAGAAATTTGCTAAAATATAATGCCCACTACAGAGGCAAAAACTCCATAGCTGGGTCTCAGGAGGATATCATGGTCATGGGTACCACTGTCATGATGTCACACTCTTGTGTCAATATATCCATGGAAACACAGAAGACAAAATACAACAAATGCAGTGGACGTGGCAGAATGAGTCCAGTAAATGTGAAATCATGGTCTTTAGCATGGACCATGGCCTTTCTCTGCATGACACATTCCTGAAAGACAGAGTCAGCTTCAGTAAGAGCTCTCCTCCGATCTATGAGGCCTCCATCATCATCAAAGATGTGAAGATGAGTGATCAGGGAGTTTACAGCTGTGCCTACACAACCTTCCCTAGCGGCAGTCATACAGGACAAACCACTCTTACAGTGTTAGAAGGTACGTAAGTAAATGCCACTCATTTAAACTGACCAATGCATCTAAAGAAACTGTTGCTGTTATTGTAAGTAGAAGGTCTAGTAGTAGTACATTAGTACACTAATAGCCTGATCATATTAAGCATTATAAGTAGGCTATGTCATTTATATACTTTTTCCTTTTTATTTTCTCACCCACCTCTACCCCTAAACCCAACCATTCTGGGGACTAAAAGGAGCAATAATCTGACAGGGGTCCGATTTCGGCACCAAACTGGTCCTCGAATTTGATTGGCACATATGATCCAATAGTGCAGGGACTTTTCCCTGAATGTATCACTCCATTTGTCTGCGTTTGAGTATTCTAGACAGAGTTTGTGTGTTAGTGGTGGGGTATTGACTCTTTTTTCAGTTTACATAGTTAAGCCAGTAGGTGTCAATAGTAAACTCTCTTTATGAGTGAGTCATTGAATCATTGACTGACTTGATCAACAAGATTCATTCAGGAGTGCCACCAGTGGACAGGACCTTTCTCATTTTTGTTGGTGGAGCAAAAATAGACAAAAGTACCTAGCAACAGTGTTGGGCAAGTTACTCTGAAAATGTAATCAAATTACTGATTACTGATTACTCCTTTTAAAAGTAATCACGTTACTGTTCTGATTACTTTATTTCAAAAGTAATTAGTAATTAGTTACATTACTAGTTACGTTACCTTTTTCTCCATGAAATTTATGAAATCCCAGCATACACGCTACCGATAAATATTTGTTATTAAAGCATCAACATTCACAGAACACTGTTATTTTTAACTAAAGCAAGCGGCTGCTACGTGCATGGTTTGGCATGGCAGAATGCCAGCAAAGAGCGCTGCATTTATAGGCTAATCTCTAAAAGACATCTCAGTTCATCGCAATCTCACATTTCTCTGTTAATACAATAAATACAGTGGGTACGGAAAGTATTCAGACCCCCTTAAATTTTTCACTCTTTGTTATATTGCAGCCATTTGCTTATATAGACAGGTGTGTGGCTTTCCTAATCAAGTCCAATCAGTATAATCAAACACAGCTGGACTCAAATGAAGGTGTAGAACCATCTCAAGGATGATCAGAAGAAATGGACAGCACCTGAGTTAAATATATGAGTGTCACAGCAAAGGGTCTGAATACTTAGGACCATGTGATATTTCAGTTTTTCTTTTTTAATAAATCTGCAAAAATGTCAACAATTCTGTGTTTTTCTGTCAATATGGGGTGCTGTGTGTACATTAATGAGGAAAAAAATTAACTTAAATGATTTTAGCAAATGGCTGCAATATAACAAAGAGTGAAAAATTTAAGGGGGTCTGAATACTTTCCGTACCCACTGTATATGCATAATGAATCTTTCATAATGTCTACAATTCGTGTGTTATAATGAGAGGATTCGTGAGCACGCAAATTTCAGCACTGCATCGCTCAATGCTGCAAACACGTGTTATAGCCTAATTAGAAAGTCTGCATACGCTTGCACCTGTTAATCGTTTATATTTTATATTAGTTCATGTTGCTTTTGTGCAATAGATGAATAACAATTTATTTGTTTTAGATATTTTATGTTTAGATATTTCTATTTTGCGGGAGTCCCGTGAATCATTTTATTCTCCCGCAACCCGCACACACACAAGTGTCTACCCGCTCGCACCCGCACTCGCCCATCTTGTCCCGCGCCGGACTCTGTTGTGTCGGGGCTCGCAGGAGAGCAGGTCTCAGATGATAAAACACTGCATTCTGTCAGCAATGTAACGCGCCAATAACGTATAGAGACCTCGGCTTGTAACTATACTCTAATTACTATTTTGAACATTTGTAACGCGTTAAATTACTCCGTTACTAAAAACGTAATCAAATTACAGTAACGCGTTACTAAGTAATGCGTTACTGCCGAACAGTGCCTAGCAATATATATATATATATATATACTTCTTGTTTTATGAATTGTTGTAATGCTGATGGTCTGACTATAAGCAAATGTGCATCCACGCCATGCCTTACTGTAATTATGAGATTCCAATGTGTCCTTGTAGAACTCGTAATTACAACCTGAAAACTGACCACCACTAATTCACCAGAACAAAACCCTGAGTTAGGATAGGATAGGAATAAAAGTGTAAAGTTTGGTGTATGTAAGTGCTACTAAAGTGGAGATTTCTGGCTCAGTGCGGGCTCAGTGTTCCACTACTCTGAAACAACACATCACAGAAACATTTAGTCATTTAGCAGACACTTTTATCCAAAGCGACTTACAAATGAGGACAATGGAAGCAATCAAAATCAACAAGAGAGCAATGATATGCAAATGCTATAACAAGCCTCAGTTTGCTTAAAATTCTTAAAATGAAATGGGGCAGAGTTAGGAAAGGGGTTGATATAAAGGTAATCATAAACAATTAAATGTGAGTAGCAAATCAAATTAATTTCACAGACAAAACACTTCAAAACAGGGTCAATAAAATGATTTTACTTAAGCACCAGACCTTAACCTATTTTAAAAAATATAACAGACTTGATTATATTTTATATTGAGCCATGTCCGTGATGTTAAAGTTTAACTCAGTACATTTGTTTCGAAAAGTATTTTTTCAGTTGTGTGTTATGACACCATTTTTAACTTTAACAATTTTAACTTTTACATATAAAATAAATGAAATACATACATTATAAATAAGAGTATATAACAGTAGTTATATCACCTTTTTGGAAAAGATCATGAAGGATATAATTAGACAATCAGATTGTCACAACCACATGGACTTTCTTTGTGTTTTCACCGTTTCCGCCTTTTTTAGTGGTTGTCATGGTTATTGATTTGACTATGTTATTATGTTCAGGTGTGTCTTGTTATTATCCTCGTTAGGTCTGTGTATTTAAGTTCCTGTCTGTTCAGTTTGAGGTTGTCGGGTCTTGTCAATGTTACGTGTATCGCCAGTCTTCACTTGTTTGGATTTACCTATCTGTGGATTTATTAAAGACTGCTTGTCTTCATCTCGTCTTCGTGTGTGTTTATCGACACAGTTCAGTGACACAGATAATATAACTCCCATATAAATACTGGACACAAAAATCTGATTATTAAAACTATTTATTTATTTTAATAAAAAAATATAGCCATTTATTTAATTTCCATTAGTAACACTGAGCTCAGGTCTAAAGGTGAATTTAGTCATGAACATAACCTGTTTTTCATTAACCACTATCACTTATTTTATTTGTCCAGTACAAGGAAGAAAGAATGAGGATGTGTCTTCTAATGTCTGTAAATTTAAAACATCATTTGACAAAGACATTTGCAGAAGAGATCAAAATGAAATTTTTAACTGAAATACTGTAAACTTGTATTTTCTGTACTTGTGTTGGGAGAAAATCCATAGAATAAATTTAATCATTGTCAAGTATGTTAAGCAGACAAGACTGAACTCTTATTCATAACAAAGCATAATCAAGCCAAAGTATTGAATAAATTAGCACAGATGGTGGGAATTCTATAAAGAACAGGTGTTAAATATGCTTTCTACTGTGTGCACTACTTGATATCTTAACATACTTGACTTAAATGTGGTGGGTGCTTTATATGGATTGCAAATGGCTTTGTTTTTGTTTTGTTTTTTGTTTGTTTTTGCCTTCTGAGAGGTGATCTAAAGACAAGAGCTTTAAGGGGGAGCTGTAACAAATTTATAGCCTAATAAAATATGGATAGTATGAACATTGGGACCCAGGGTCTGTCTAATCACAGTAATTAGCCAATCAGTGCAATAATATAAGTGATATATCTCTACGTGACGCTGTAATCCAAGCGACAATAGTAGACTGGATTACCTTCTTTTTAAAGGTAAATGTTTAATGTTTGGGTGTTTGTATGTATTAATTATCATAGGCTATAATAAAAACAAGTAGGCCTATACTCGTTGTCTGTGGTTTCAGAATTTGCTGTGGGTGTATAGGATGGCCTAAATGAGTGTAAGATTTTCCGGCCTGAAATTGTGTCCCAATCCGCCCCTGACGACCAGAATAAAATGTCACTTCCTTATGTCTTTTGCCTGAGTGAAGTTGTGTTCAGGTCTAAAGGTGATTTTATTCATGAATGTGTCCTTTGTTTTTCATTATCCACTATCAGTTTTATCGTCTTTTATTGGCCCAGTGCAGGAAAGAAAGAATGAGGATGTGTCTGATGATTTCTGAGAAGCTGTTTCATGCATGAGGTCAATAGTATAGCTAAGCCTGAGTAATTTATGCATTATAAATACATATAAATATAATTAATATTTAAATGTAAAAACACTAGTCAAAAATATTGAATAAATGAGCACAGACAGGATGTCAAATGTGTAGGACTTAAAGAACTGGTGTTCAATCTGCTTTCTACTGAGTTCTGTGTGTGCAGATTCCATGTGAGCCTGCAAATGATCATTACAATACCAGATCTGCAGATATGATTCTGTTATTAGTACTTGTATGTCATGTTCTCACGTCATTAACAGACATTTCGCTTTTATAACTCAGTGTATACGGTTATGGCTTTGACCTTAATCTTTTACGGTTACAGAAATATACTTCTGTTTTTGTGACTTTGTAAGGAACTATGTAAGGAAAAAATACCTTTGTCAATTGTCAAACACAAGTTTATAATTAAACTGCATGAGTGGAGCACATAGAACAAACAGTTCTCAGTTGATGCAACAGTTTATAATATTTCAGTAATAGGCCATATACAATTTTTTTATCTTTAAATTGTAAAAAAAGAAAAAAAAAACAGAAAAATATTATACAGCCTGATAGATCATCTTGCAGTACATGCTTTTCAGTGTCTTCACTTCCTCACCTGCGCACAGGAGGAGGGTTTGATACCTGAACGGAGATGTTACACAAGCATGTAATAAATTAAACCAACCAAATGACTTCCTTACTGTTTTACCGCAAAGCCACAGAAAAGAATAAATAGCACTTATTTTGTGATGCAGCCAAAACACACACATGATGCTCTACAATGGGATGAACTGGACTGGACTGCTCACCTGAGGAGGAGTAGGAGCCCTTGGCCTTCTTGAATCTTCAAGTTTTACATTCTCATACACATTTTCATGTTTGTCATTCTCGTATATATGTTCACTCATCTTCCCTGGAACCGTTCCATCTCCTCTAGCCTTCTGCAAATCAATAATTTATTTATAGTTTGCGTCCAACAATTTTTTTTTCTTAAATTATAATCAAAACATCAGAGAGAATGATGTTGTCACTTGAGGTTAAATTAAATGTAAAATATGTTGCTGATAAACAAATGATGAAACAGAAAGTCTACTATAAATGGTACTAATGACTATAATGATTGAATATTTGTCAATATCCATAGTTTAAGTGTGATCATCAGCATGTCTTTGTGCAGAAACATGTGAAAGATTAAAGTCCATTTGAGCTTAGTGTAAATATAAACTCATCCATCAATAAACTCTTTAATTACCTCTTAGAGATAAAATATACTTTTAATGTTTTATCTCTAAGAGGTAATTAAAGAGTTTATTGATGGATGAGTTTGTTTTTTTTACTTTTAGAAGAGACTGAAGAGGTTACTCACTGTCTCCTCTCTGCTTTGTGCTGCTGTTTAAGGAAAGAAAGACTCAATGAATTTGATACTGAAAGAAATGTATACTGAATCATCTGTAATATGAATAGTTAATCTGAAATCTATTATGTAATGTAATTATCAAGGGCAATCTAGATATAATTGGTGATGTCAGTTGTGTTGTTCAATCAAATCATACTAATGCTGGCATTATGAATGAATAACAAACATACCTCCACTTGGTCCTTTTTGTTGTTGGTTTAACTTTGGGCTGTAGCATAAACACAAAGACATTTTGTTACAACTAGTTTCTTTACCACATTTTTGTCTCACAAAAAATCACTTTTTAACAGTTACAGTTACTGTGGTCATTTTATTATGTATGAAATATCACTATTCAAATGTTAAGAAAATTCACTGAAATTCAGGAACACTATTTCATATAAAATAGGAATAAAATCACATAAGAATGAGATCATAAAGTTCATAAATGTATGTAGAACTTGATTTACAAAGGCCTGTTGGAAGCTGAAGTTGTGATTTGTATACAAATGTATTGATGTATATAATATGTTAAATCACAGGCGTGTGATTACAAAATACACCATGATCTGCCACATTACTCACATTTTCTTAGTTTTTGTTAAATAGACAGTCAGACCACAAATGCCTGCAACTGCCACTAAAACCCCAATGACAATCCCAGCTATCGCCCCTGATGACAGCCCTCCACCTCCTCCTACTATGACAAAGACAGAGGAAACAACAGACTGACATCATGTACAGCATAGAATACTTACTTTAGGGCATTTTACATAGTAAAATTACATAGTAAAAAATTAGAGATTAGAAATTAATAATGCAATTAGAAAAATTGCAATGGTTATCAAATGTTTACAACACAGGTTAGTTTTAATTGCTTACCTTTAACTAGTAAAGCATGTTTTTGTGTGGCGCTTCTCTTTGTGACATTATTCCAGGCTGTGCAGATGTAATCTCCACTGTGTGTGAAGTCAGTCTCATCTATGATGAATGTGTCTGTGGTCACATTGGTGTCTGTTCCATTAATCTTCCAGTTGAATGAGGCAGCAGGTTCAGAATTTGCAGAGCAAGAGAGAGACGCACGAACCCCTAAATCCACCACATCCTCACCCTTAATTGAAACATCTTCTGGTCCATCTAGAGCACAAACAAAAGACTCACTGACAAACTGAGCACTGAAGAATGTCTGTATTTCATCAGGTTTGAGCTCAAATCATCTTGATGTTTGAATGTTTAACACTCACAGTTGATGATCAGGCTGAGTGTTGCCGTCTCAGAGCTGACAGGGTTTCTATATGTACATTGATATTCTCCACTGTCTGATCTCTGCACTGGACTGATGGACACTGATCTGTTATCAGATGAGAAGATGATGCTGTTGCTAGGAGACAGAGGACTGTTATCTTTCATCCACTGCACAGAGGTGATGCTGCCAGTTCCCTTAGAGCTGATGTTAGCAGATGATTCTCCCTCTATTAATAAATCTTCTGGACCAATAAGTCTGACATTAGTTATTTTTTCTGTATGAGTGAGAAAGAATAAACACACTAGATTTAAAATTAGTCTTTCACATTTAGTGACCATTTCACATTTTCACATTTAGTGTGGTCAAGGGTGTTACAGAAGGCCAATCAGCAATGAAAGGAATGTTTATGTTTGAATACGTGCGCCCTATAGACTGATTATCTTTATTTCAGTATCTATTTATATCGTCATAGTTTGTAGCGTGTAATTTATTTTTAATGGATTTTCATAGCCGATAGAAGACTGAAAATCTGGGTCTCAGACAAGAGTAAAACAACAAAAATCTATGGTCTAAAAGTTGTTTCAAAATAAATGATAAAGTTACAAATTTTCAAGACAGTTTCAACGTGATTTCCATGTAATAACATTTTTAAAAGTTTAAACATGCGAGTGCCCCAAGTAACACTCATCTGTGCACATCTGGTTCAGTAACAATTAACCACAAGCTCACTGCAAATAACAGCAGATTTGTGCATATCTAAAATATTATTATTATATTCTCATTAGTACTTCTGCTTGTCACTTTTGCCATTTTTACACATCCGTGTTTCATTTACAGCATATTAAATTGCTTTATGTCGCTTTTTCCCCTTCCACACATTAAATTAATTTCATATAATCATATATTTAGCCTATGTAGCCGATGCTTTAATATTAAATACAGAAGTTTAAGCAAAACACTCACCAAATACTTGTAGTGAAGTTTCTCCTGTATGTTGATCTAGAGCACTAGTTACTACAGTCAGTCTGTATATTCCAGAATCTTCCAGTCTCAGGTTCCAGAGCTCCAGAGCGAGAGTGTTTATGTCAAAACTGACTCTGTTGCTGTATGTTGGGACTATTGTAGTTGAATCAGACTGTGCTGTCAATATAAGAGTTGATCCAAAATGCCACTGAACTATATTAATTGATGTGGAGGGCGGGTTATCAGGAGCGAACACCACACTTCCTCCTACTGCTCCATTAGCCGGACCGGAAAACTGCAGGTCTTCTCCTAAATACTGGCCTATGGCAAAGAAAGAAAGAAAGAAAGAAATATTGACTAATTGCACTAGATGGCATACTTTTTATCTGCTACAACTACTGTAGTTAAATATTTAGTTGGATTCACAAGTACACAACAACAAAAGCAATGATTAACTGCAAAGGCGGACATATATTTTCTGCAATTACATAATTAAAATAGTTCCAGCTAACTAGCTATTATACACAGCAATTCAACATACATTTTTGAATTACAAAAAAAGCCTCACCAAAAAACGATAACATCCACAGTGTACAGTACAAACTATCAGAAACCATCATGATCGAGCTCTCAGCTGTCAAGAGCTGCTGCTTAAATCATCTGAACTATTTACATCAGTTTTCAATGATAAACGGCAGTTCTAGACAGCAGAGCTCACTGCGCCACCTAGCGCGAGATATATCCAGCTGCAGACCCGCAGCACCAGCAGTTTCAGAACCGCAGCCACAGAACCGACAAGATGTACTGGAAAAAAAAAAATCTGTACATGGTACAGAAAAACCTTCCTTGTTCCTTACTTAACAACTAAAAAAATCACACCAATAATTGCTTGCAAAAATGTATAGTATAGCCTAAAATAAATAATTAAGTACACAGGTAAACTATTATGCAATAATAAATAGTGAGTACATTAAACAAACAACTCAAGATATGCATACCTCTACAGACAACTGCATGTTGAAGTGGATTTGAAGATGACTTATTCATTTGACCAGTTTGGCTGGCTTAAACATGCTGGTCAAGCAGAAAATTGCTGGTAATTGCTGTAACACTTGTTGCACTGCTGCAGCTCAGGTAATGTGTCACCTCTCTGAATTCTTATATGTCTCTACAAGAGATGGAGCCACACACAATTATCTCAATGATTGGGATTAAAATAACTAAACTACAAGGTAATATTAACACACAAACAATGCATATACCAGAGGGAATTAAAGCAAGCTATTTATTTTTATGAATAATAAACGTCTTCAAAACTTCACCACAAGGCCCATTTACAGCATGCATCCGAAAATTAATCGAAACATCCACAGAAAAAAGTAATATGCTATAAACTAAAGTATGACAACAAATTAAAGTTTCAATATAAGATAATAAAGCCAAGCACACATTAAGTACTTAGCAGATAAATGCTTAACGTAATATATACGATAATTATTAAACATATGATAGCAAAAACATTACAGACTACTCACCGTGCTCTCTCGTTGTCAATAACTCCGCCCCTCACTTCCGGTTCTGTGGCTGCGGTTCTGAAACTTCTGGTGCTGCGGGTCTGCAGCTGGATACTATTGCCTAGCGCTGGATATTAACACGAGTCTTACCTTTGATCATTCAGTTCCCAACATATTCAGTTCCCAGTCACGTGACTGGCTCGAAGACCTGGAGGGCAAAACATCCATAGAACTGCAGCACAAGCCTGTCAATGTTCCATCGGTTTCCAAGCCACAAAGATTTAGATTAAATGGATTGCCTTTTGCGGGTAAGCAGGTGTTCTGACGATTTGTGCTACCTCCCGTTAAAAAGATAGGTAGCACAAATCGATAGCGAAAAAATGCTACCTATCAGATTGTGCTACCAGCATCTTATTCATGTGGTTTGAGGCTTTTTTTTAATGTCCATACCTACCCCTACCCTAAACCTACGCGTCCACACCTACCCTTACCCTTAAAAGAATGCAAATATATTTTTGGTAGCACAATCTGATAGGTAGCATGTTTCGTCGGTACACAGGCACAATATTTCAATCACTAAAACTGCGTGACATTCTAAAATGTAGGCTACACAAAGTATGCATCATCAATAAGGTTTATACTGAATTTGGCCTTTTAAAAAGGGCAAGACCATAAAGATAAATCAGAAAATTCATTTATTGCTATTTTCCATCTTCTTAGGACACAAATAATACAATTTCATGATTTAAACGATTTAAATTATTTAAAACGACTTTTGTTTTAATGTGTGTATCCCCCGATTGTTTGATAAGAATTGTTTCATTTAATATAATAATCGATACTTTTGGCTCATACCTTTTCTTACAAATGATTTAAAGGCTGAAATGTAAAGTTCATCATTTTTTAAACTTTTTGTTTTTGTGAAAACCTGTATCTGAACTGTAAATCATGTTTTTTACAGTCATTTTTCATTTTAAGGTTTAATATGTTACCATAGACATTGCGCTACCCACTCATATGGTATTCATTTTATTTATGCAGGTCTTAACATTTGATCTTAAAAATCCTGCAGATACCCTGACCAATCATCCCCATCCCCCCATCACCCCCTCCGCTCAGATCTCCTGGATTTTGGTACCCAAATGATGACAGGTATGCTCCTCCTCCTCCACCTACTATGGTAAACATACAAGAACAGTAACAGACAATTATTAAAAAAAAAAACACAACATTTCTAAAACAAAATAAGAGCAGAAGCTACAACAGAGGTGTGTAGAATAGCAGGAAAAATAAATTAGTCAAATGTGTTTATTGTATATTTTTGAAAATAGAGTTGTAAATGTAAGTCAAAGCTTTGTTTATCAAAACTTACCTAATTTCAGGTTAGTTTTAACCACAGTAACTAGTAAAGCATGTTTTTGTGTGGCGCTTCTCTTTGTGACATTATTCAAGGCTGTGCAGATGTAATCTCCACTGTGTGTGAAGTCAGTCTCATCTATGGTGAATGAGTCTGTGGTCACATTGGTGTCTGTTCCATTAATCTTCCAGCTGAATGAGGCAGCAGGTTCAGAATTTGCAGAGCAAGAGAGCAACACATAAAACCCTAAATCCACCTCATTTTGACCCCTAATCGAAACATCTTCTGGTCCATCTAAACTGAGCACTGAAGAATGTCTGTATTTCATCAGTTTTGAGCTCAAATCAGCAGATGATTCTCCCTCTATTAATGATTCTTCTGGACCAATAAGTTACCAATAATCTGACATTAGTTATTCTTTCTGTGTGAGTGAGAGAGACAAAACAAAGACACAGAATCTAAAAACGAATCTTTCACATTTAGTGAGTACGGAATTGAATTCTGTTTGTAAAAACAGTGAGAATTTGTTATGCTACATTAAAAAAAAAAAAAAACAGTACAATACTTATTTAGCAACTAACCAACTAAGTTTATAAAAACAAAGCCACTTCAAATTCACATTTGAGCTCAGACTACACAGTCCAGAGAGGCTGGTGGTACAGAAGACCCATCAAAAATTAAATAAATCTTTATGTTTGAATATGTGCACCTCATAGAAATAAGGTTATTTCAGTTTCTATTTAAATCATCATAAATTGTAATATATGTATAATTTATTTTAATGGATTTTTATAGATGATAGAAGACTGAAAATCTGGGTCTGAGACGAGTAAAAAAACAAACAAACAAACAAAAAGCTGTAGTCTAAAAGACATTTTAAAGTAAATTATAAAGGTAGTTTATAAAGTTTCCAAGACAGTTTTAATATTATTTCCATGTAACAACATTTAAAAAATTTAAATATGTATAGTTTTAATAAAAATCAACCTTTGGGACATGAGAATGTAAGAAGTAATGCCCATCTATGTAAAGCTGGTTTACTAGAGAAAACCACACAGATAACTGAATAACAGCAGACATGTGCCTATCCTTACCTAAATCATCATCATCATCATTAATATAACATTCTTTTTAATATTTCTGCTTGCCACTTTAACTGTCATAATTTTTACACACACATTTTATTTACAACATATTAAATTGCTGTTCTCCCTTTCACAAATTCATTTCGTACAATCATCCATTAGGTCTGCAGCCTATGGTAAATATACTAAAGCATTTTTAGCAACACACTCGCCAAACACTTGTAGTGAAGTTTCTCCTGATCTGAAGTAGTTTCTACAGTCAGTCTATATATTCCAGAATCTGTCAAATTCCTGTTTCTGTCTGACTCTGTCTCTGTATGCTGGGACTATTAAAGTTGAATCAGACTGTGCTGCCAATATAACAGTTGTTCCAAAATGCCACCGAATTGCATCAATTGATGTGGAGAGCGGGTTATCAAGCTCCAGAAAACTGCAGATCTTCACCTAAATATTGTCCTACTATGTCAAAGAAAGTAAGAAAGACAAAAGGAGGAATACTTAAATTTTTCTGCAATAAATATTTAACTTACTGTAGTTAATTTTTTACTTTTATAGTTGAAGTTTTAGTTGGCAGACATACATTTTGTTTTGCAATTACATAATTAAAATAGGCCCAACTAACTAGTTATTTAATACAGAAATTAAACACCACACCAAAACACCCTAAACATCTTCTGTTTTTCTGAATTACTAAAGACTCACCAAAACACGACAACATCCACAGTGTCCAGTACAAACCATGAGAAACCTTAATCGAGTTCTCATCTGTCAGGAGCTGCAGCTGCTGCGTAAACCATCGGAACTATTTAAACGACTGTTATAGAATGCAGAGAGCTCACTGCGCCACCCAGCGCTCGATATGAACATGAGTCAAGACTTACATTTGATCATGTCAGTCACGTTACATCTGAATTAACCGGATTTATTCAAGTTGAAGAAATAATAAAATATAATTGACTCGATGGAAATATAAAATTATACTTAATTAGTTTTAGTTTTACTATCCTATGTTATTCCACACTTCTTTTATTTGAACAACCTCAAAAACACTTACAAACAAAATATTAATATTGATCATTTCTACTGCAGTCACCAAAATCAGACATTTGACACAATTGTAACAAATGACCGACACACACAGGCTCAGCTCGAGCTCCAAGTTATATAATCAATAAACATATACTATACATACAGTAGCAGACACACACAGAACATTGATTACAATATTTTTTGGTAATTCCATTAATGTAAAACCTTGATCTTGTGGAAATCTAACAAGTGACCATCAACATCAACATCTAATGTAAAGATAAAGATTCTTTAGATGTAATGCTATTTCTGAAATATTAAAACAAAAATTAAATAATTTTTGTGGAATCAATTAATTGTAATATTTTTTTTTCTTGAAGTTGATTAGAGTCATTAAATGTGATTTTTAGTCAAAACCAGAAATGTATACAATGTACCATTGTATAAATGCAGCACCATTTTTCACCACTCTATAAATGCAGCTTCTAGGAAATATATCTGCTCTCAGCATTTCTGCTTTTTCTGCTTCTGTTTTAAAACAACTTCATCTACAAGTTGTCAGGGCTGTAGGCAGCTGTTTTAACTTCCCTTTACGTGACTGAACTTTGAACAGTTTTTTATAAGATGAACTGGTGTAACACAGCGTGTGTCATTGCTCTGTTGAAATGAAAGCTTGTGATGGACTTACAAAATGTGTTCATTCCTCTACTGCTGTCTTGCACCACTGTGTTTACAGGTTAGTGAATTATTACTGCGTTTTTTCTCCTAAATATTCAATAGAGAAATTATGCAGTAAGTTTAATGCATCATTTTTGTGTTCTCGACTGAAAATGCAGTATAAAGTTAATAGCTATATGATCAAAATTCTTCGTGAAATGATTATAGTGCTAAATCTAGTTCACCAGAACATAGCCTTCGTACAGTATTTATATAATCTCTTGTAACATTTACAAACTATCTTTACAAAGTTTTCTGTTTGAGATGGTGAAAAGATATTATTGATTTGAATCATTTTTCTTTTCCTGTATCATTTCCTCTAAATATCTCTCCTTCTGTTGATCTGAACTGATTTACTGAATATATTCAAAAACCCATGAACATGGATTTTTTTTTTTTTTGCATTTGCATTTGCCAAGAGCTCACTAAGAATGATGGATAAACATAAAATTATATATTCTTTGTTGATTATATTAGACATTATGTATTTAAGGAAATATGTATATTAGACATGTATATAAGGAAAGCTTCTTTCCTTATGTTATTATGTTATACTCTCTCTTTTTTTTCCAGTACTGCATGGACAGAAAGTTGTCACTAATCTTAAAGTTACTGGGTACCAGGGTTATGATGTCACACTGTTGTGCCAATATATCCATGGAAACACAGAAGACAAAATACAACAAATGCAGTGGACGTGGCAGAATGAGTCCAGTAAATGTGAAATCATGGTCTTTAGCATGGACCATGGCCTTTCTCTGCATGACACATTCCTGAAAGACAGAGTCAGCTTCAGTAAGAGCTCTCCTCCGATCTATGAGGCCTCCATCATCATCAAAGATGTGAAGATGAGTGATCAGGGAGTTTACAGCTGTGCCTACACAACCTTCCCTAGCGGCAGTCATACAGGACAAACCACTCTTACAGTGTTAGAAGGTACGTAAGTAAATGCCACTCATTTAAACTGACCAAGGCATCTAAAGAAACTGTTGCTGTTATTATAAGTAGAAGGCCTAGTAGCACATTAGCCTGAGCGTATTAAGCATTATAAGTAGGCTACTGTCATTTTACATACACACACAAACATATATATATATATATATATATATATATATATATCTCTGTCAAAACTCTTTTTCCTTTTTATTTTCAAACCCACCTCTACCTAACCATTCTGGGGACTACACTCTTAAAAATAAAGGTGCTTCACGATGCCATAGAAGAACCTTTTTGTCTAAATGGTTCC
>NW_015554223.1:219085-263823 GCF_001515605.1 Sinocyclocheilus anshuiensis
TTCAGATTATAAAAAGATAAGAAAGAGATGGCTCTTTAAAGAACCTTTGACTGAATGGTTCTTTGTGGAACCAAAAATGGCTCTTCTATGGCATCGCTTGAAGAACCTTTTGAAGCACCTTTATTTTTAAGAGTGTAAGAAGAGCAATAATCTGACAGGGGTCAAATTTCAGCAAAAACCTGGTCCTTGAATTTGATTGGCTGAGTGGCACATAAGGTCCAATAGTACAGGGACTTTTCCCTGAATGTATCACTCCAAATGTCTGCGTTTGAGTATTCTAGACAGAGTTTGTGTGTTAGTGGTGGGGTATAGACTCTTTTTTCGGTTTACTTATTTAAGCCAGTATCAATAGCAGAGATGGGCATAAATACAAAATACTGTGTGGAAAAATGTATTTAAATACAAATACAGTATTTTGTATTTTGAAAATACACAAAATACATGTGAAATTTGCCATCCAATGTAGACATCCCTATAGGCTAAAATCTATCTGGACTTAATCTGAATGCAAAAAAAAATAAAAATTATAATTATTTCATGTAAAATGTATTTTGTTGTATATAAAGTTTATTCAAATTAGAAAGTATACATTTAAAGGGGTCATGAACTTACTTTTTTATTTTATTTTATACTGTTGTCTGAGGTCCACTTATGACATTCGTGTGGTTTTTACATTAAAAAACATTAAAATCAATAAGTAATGGGTTATTTTCTACCCTGGTTTTGAGGCCGGCTCGAGAAATGCTTGGTTTTTTATGGGCGTGCCGCACGCATTGAAGACTTGGAAGTAAACGCCCACTGCTATGACTGGATAATAGTTTTGCATAGTAAATTAACTTTCTGTGTGTCTGTTTGACAAGCTACATCCTTCATAGTTGGAGCCTTCTGTGACTTTGGTTAGATACGTACATATAATCAGTACATATCAAGCGATCTCTAACAAAGCAATAGTGACACAGTACAAATATTTTTTACTCACATACGTGTGCTGCGTTCCTGTCGGATACAATATAGACAGCACAGCATTGCTTTTTAATCTCAGTCTCTCTGCAAATCCAGCATCGACCTGTGTCTTGTTTCCAACGGAATCCGCGCGGTGAAATAAAGTGAACAAACCATCAATGATTTACTCACGTGAGCTGAAACTTAATTAAAAATAAAGTTCAACCACGCATTCCTAATATTTGAATCCAAAGGAAGGTTATGCAGCGACTGTGTTCTTCCACAACCAGTAACTGCAAAATATTTTGCGATCTTCAACGGCATGTGTAATGTTATTGCTTGGTTGCTCGATCCGGTTTAGCGCCACTTATGCTATTTCCCTATGTCATGCGGGAATCAGTGGGTGGGGCTACAGAATTAGGCGTTGATATTCTTCTGTGGAGGCGGAGTTTAACCTATCTATTACGTCATAGGTAGGCACATTTCAGGATCTGGCGTTTGCTGGGCCTGATGTCAATAAAAGCTTTTATTTCAGTAACAAGGACGTTTTCAGTTCTGAAACTTACAGGATATTCTTTTAGTACGATGACCTCTTATATATCAAAAGCTCAAGTAAAAGTTGATTTCTCAATTCATGACCCCATTAAGGTTTTTCATTTTAGAAATGAAATTCAAAAGCTATTTTTCCAGAAATACTAATGAAAATCTCCTCATATAAGTGCCATATTAATGAATTCTCATTACTGCTTCAAAGTCCAATTCAAATTGTTCCAATTTCTAAAATGTGTTACAATCTTTTGGAAGAATAGTGTGACACACTCAAGAGGTTTTCAAATAGACCTGGTAGAAAGCCTTTGGAAACAAAAGCTGGAAGCTTGACTTGAAAAGTGTAATTATGAGACTACATTGAATTAGAGAAATGGATACAGAATGGAGAGGCAAAAACATATCACATTAAAATAACTAATTTATTAATTAATATGGGGGCTCTCAGTAATTGAGACATTCAAGTTGGGATTCTTGCAAAATATTACTACAACACCGAACAACGTTTATTAGAAAACATTACACTGTGTTTTTAATTGAGCACTGAACATGAAGTGGAGACTCAACGCAGTGCCAAAATTGTAAATTGCACTAAACTAAACAATAATGTCCTTTTAATCAAGCATTAAAATGTATTAGCAAATCCAGCATCGACCTGTGTCTTGTTTCCAACGGAATCCGCGCGGTGAAATAAAGTGAACAAACCATCAATGATTTACTCACGTGAGCTGAAACTTAATTAAAAATAAAGTTCAACCACGCATTCCTAATATTTGAATCCGAAGGTTATGCAGCGACTGTGTTCTTCCACAACCAGTAACTGCAAAATATTTTGCGATCTTCAACGGCATGTGTAATGTTATTGCTTGGTTGCTCGATCCGGTTTAGCGCCACTTATGCTATTTCCCTATGTCATGCGGGAATCAGTGGGTGGGGCTACAGAATTAGGCGTTGATATTCTTCTGTGGAGGCGGAGTTTAACCTATCTATTACGTCATAGGTAGGCACATTTCAGGATCTGGCGTTTGCTGGGCCTGATGTCAATAAAAGCTTTTATTTCAGTAACAAGGACGTTTTCAGTTCTGAAACTTACAGGATATTCTTTTAGTACGATGACCTTGTATATATCAAAAGCGCAAGTAAAAGTAGATTTTTCAATTCATGACCCCTTTAATTACTTGCTCAAAGTTTTTTTTTTTTTTTTGTAGGCTATCAGTAGTAATCAATAATCAGTATTGTTCAATTTAGTGTTATAGGCTATACATATGTTATCATATTCATACAGTATGTTTTGTTCTAATGTCACAAGTCATAATCTCAAGTTTACTGGGTTTTACACGATTCTTTGATTCTTTTTAGTAGAGTGTACTCAGAAACATTTTCACATGTGTCCTCCAAAATGACCCACAATCAGTTAATATGTGAAGAAATCAATTTATTCCTAAAGTTCTCACAAAATGATTGTTTGACAAACTAGGAAGGAGCACGCAGTCAGCAGGTTCGCGGTGTAGAGGCAGGTGAAAGTATGAACAAGGCTTCAACTGCACAAACCACTTCCACTACGAGAGAAAGTGCCAGATTATTCCACGTCCCGTGTGAAAGGGCCTTTTTTATGGAGTGAATAATGTGTCGAAATTAAACAAACAAATCCAGTATTTTGCAAACAATCTTGATCTGCTTTGCAAAGGAATACTCGACTCGCAAACAAACAGAAAGTGATTTGCAAATACAATGGTCAGAGTGAGCGAAATCGCAGAGGTGTAACAAATAAACGTAAGGTTAATTATAGATACAGTAAGACAGAAACCCACCTGTTCACCGCTCATTTTCATAAACGTGTTTCAGCGCTTCTCCCGGGAGACTATCGTAAAGTCACCCATAGCGCCATCTGCTGTTTTGAAAGAGGAAGTTGCTCAATTTGTGAGAAAATCAAGCCAAGTGATCGCATAAAAGGGCGAGTGTCTCACAATCAAAACAGCCCAGCATTTGTATGCACTAAATTTGGTATTTTTTCAAAGGTTACATGCAATTCGTAGCATTGATTTGTGAAATATGGTGTACGCTCATGTATATTTGTAAAGCATACGTTTATTTGACACCTCTGCGATTTCGCTCACTCTGACCATTGTATTTGCAAATCGCTTTCCGTTTGTTTGTCAGTCGAGTTTTCCTTTGCAAAGCAGATCAAGTTTGTTTGCGAAATTTGTTTGTTTAATTTTGGCACATTATTCATTCCATACTTTAAGTCAAAAGTATAGGCCTACTTGTCGGCGTTCCACTCCAGTCTCTGAGCACGCGCACACAAAAAACACGCTATTACTCAACCATTTGTCCATGATTCTTTTTCCACTCCAGCGTTTTCCCACTAAAAACTGCACAGATATATTTGCTTACCCCGATAACGATAGGCCTTTTTCTATGTAAACGATTTAGAAAACGTTCAAGCAATTCACACTTCATTGAACTATTCACACTTTATATTATTGCCACAATGTGTATTGTCATATCACCCTGCCCTAACATGCAGTAATGCTTTAAACACATTTGACAAACACTAGTTGATAAAAAACAACAACGATTAGGCTAACTATCAAAACTGATTGGCTAACGCTATTTTTTCCCTTGTTGTTGGTGCTCTTTTATTCTTTCATGTTAACTGAAGGCAAATCTGAATGATGCACTATTTTAACTTTAATCAGCATGTACAATTGACCATGACATCCTCACCCTATATTATTCCAGAAAAGTGCCTCACCCAATGCTGAATGGAGCTGTAGAGCTGCAGCTCACATGCATGAATGTTGGGGTTGGGGGTAGGGGAGGTGTCTGAACTAGTCGATGCACAAAAACAGCACCCTGATAAAGAAGTTGACTGTCTGGCACATAGTATTTTATGTATTTTGAAAATACAAAATTATCTTAAATGTATTTAAATACAAATTACATTTTATTTTTTCCAAAGGCTTTAAACAGATACATGCATTTAAAATACATATTTGAAATACAAAATGTTGTATTTTGTATTTCAAATATGTATTTTAAATACATGTATCTGAAATACTGCCCATCCCTGGTCAATAGTAAACTGTCTTTATGAACGAGTCGTTGAATCATTGACTAATTTGATCAACAAGATTTATTCAGGAGTGCCACCACTGGACAGGACCTTTCGTCATTTTTGTTAATGGAGCAAAAATAGACAAATACCTAGCAATATTTTGTTTTAAAAAAATTAGTATATTAAGTTCTTGTTTAATGAACTCTTGTAATGCTGATGGTCTGACTATAAGCAAAGGTGCATCCACACCATGCCATAATTACCTTAAAGGGTTAGTTCACCCAAAAATGAATATTAGCCTGTGTTTTACTCACCCTCGAAGCATCCTAGGTGTATGTGACTTTTTTCTTTCAGACGAATCCAATCGGAGTTATATTAAAAATACATTAAAACTAACCCTTTAATTATGAGATACCAACGTGTCCTTGTAGAACTCTTAATTGCAACCTGTAAACTGACCACTGCAGACTCACCAGAACAAAACCCTGAGTTAGGATAGGATAGGAATAAAAGTGGAAAGTTTGGTGTATGTAAGTGCTACTAAAGTGGAGATTTCTGGCTCAGTGCAGGGGAAAAAAAAACACTTTTTTTAAGAAAATAACCTTTAAATATATATACTGTAACTTAAATCTACAGGCGCAAACAAATAGTAAAGTGCAATAAAATAAAAACCTGAATGTATATTCTTGTTTCCTTTCCACTAGTCTGAAACAACACGTCACAGAAATCAAACAGAATCAAAAAATCTTAAAAATTGACCCACACATAAAAAAAGTTTTTGCCTGTAGTGTCTTGCCTTAATTAGCCTACATATTAACTGAAGCATTAAGTTTAGTTATTTGGCTATTGTGTAAAAAATGAAACAATTATAACCTTTTAACTACATTTTTAAGTTTTCTGAAGAATGAGAGTTGCTTGCCTCTGCTGTAATGGTTCCTAATGCCACAGTTTTATCACCCATTTTAGTGTCTGCAAGGTGAAAATAAGCAGCACAATTTTAGGTATCATTCTTGTTAGTATCACAATGAATCACCAAAGTTTAATACTCTGAGTCAGTGGTGAAAGTGAATAGAAAGTGCGCATTACAATCATGAATGCTGTTTCACCCCCAGACTTACTAATGATTTACATTGCTGGTTTATTACCTGTCCACAGGCAGTCCTCCTGTTCTGTCCACTGCTGAGGCTGTAGGGATTGTGACTGCTGTAGTGCTCATCACTATGATTACAGCTGTTGTGGGGTATTTATTCCTGCGCAACAGACGGTATGTTACTAGAAAACATTTAGAATTTAGCAAATGCATCAGCCAACTAGCAAAGCAAAAAATAAATAAAAAATTAGAACTTTTGCTACACAGGGTTTTAAATTATCAAATCCATTTTCAAAGGTTCTCTAATTTTTCATAAAATTGATTTAGATCTATTTTTATTCAGTTTTTGATTAATATGATTAATCCAGCACATCTGCATTTGTACAAATACTACAGGTAAAACCAAGATAATGTGCCAGCATTAGACATATGTACAGTATATACAAACACAACATACTCCATCACTGTCTTTATCTTCACTAAAGCTAACAAAAAGCACATACTGATATTAAATACAGAATCACAGTAAAACAATAGTAAAGTGGCTGAGCTGTGACTAATAAATTCATTATCATGTTCAATATTCAGCATACGGTTATCACAAGATGTTAAAAAAAACTTTAACATTTATTTTTGTAAATCATCTATTTTTGTTTATTTTGTTTTGCTACACATGGAAGAAGAGCCGGCAGCAATTTCAATTATTGTAAGTATAAACTTAACATGGGCTGTTTAAAATCTCCCTTTTTAAAGGAAATAATCATTGTAAAACTGAACATATTGCTAATTCTTGCATGATAAATTACTTTTATGTTTCTCATTTGTAAATTGCTGTAGATAAAAGTATCTTCTATGAGTAAATGCAAATAGGAACAGGTTTTAAAATGAATTAATTAATCTTATGCAAATCTGAGGATGCCATTTATGATCTGTAAGTACAAATTGCAAAATTGAGGGTATGGCTTCAAAAAATTGGTGAGTACGGATTACAAAATCATGGGGACAGACTTTCAGACGGGATTGTATAGGGGGCTCTTTACTTTCCCCTTTGCTCTTGCACTTCTAAGTCACGCCTTTAGACCTTTGATTCCATTCCTCTTCTGTGAAACCATGTATCATGACGCTATTTGACCAGTGTTTTACCTCTTTACTAGACACAACTCAGAGCCCCAGTGACCTACAACAGGTGAGACTTCCTGCTGCTGAGAACAACATCTTAACTGTGGGAGAAAACGTTATTTAGTGAAAGATGCAATCAATCCCTAATCTCATAAACAAGTCATATTTCACAAGTGTCAAACCATGAGCTTCTGTAAATGTCTCAACTTCTCTTTACCTGTATTAGGATGTCACATATTCTGATGTCACAATACTGAAACCAGGTAAAGCTAACAGAAGCACCTCGTCATCGGGGGACATTGAATACGCTGCGGTTTCCTTCAGTGGTCGGTCAGGATCAGCGTCACTGCGAGCCTCAGCCAATCAGACTGCTTTGGGTTTCCACACAGCAGAGCAGGAAACTGTGTACGCACAGGTGAAAAAAGACTGATTTTGAGTACAAACGTCACATCCACTACAGATTTCTGTTAATGAGGTGTTTGTGAACAGTAGAGACAATAAAGGGCCGATCACACCAAGGACAACTATAACGTTTTAATAATCATTCTAATTCTAAGAATAGGGAAGTCCACACCTCAGCTATAATGATAACGACAGAGGAACAATATTGTTGGAATCACCTTTTTCCAGCTGATGGAGGACAAAACCATTGACCATCTGACTTTAAAGAGCTTGAGCATTTATAGCAGCAGACAACAAAACTCCAGCTTATAATAAACAAAACGTCATCGTCCGTTAGCTATGGACAATTATGAATTTATCGTTATTGTTATCGTTCTTGCTGCGAATGGACTGATAGCCGCCTTTCCCGACCCCATCCCCCTCTCTCTCACATACTTCGCTTCCTGTCAAAACCTACTGTCCTATCAAAATAAAAAAGCAAAAATGACAAAAAAATCCCCTGCCAATATGGCCCAAAAACTGACACTGACAGTGTTTAAAAAGCGTGCTTGTTCTCTTTTTTTAGAGCTAGACTTGAGTCTGTGTGTGGTCTATGCAAAAAGTCACAAATCTTAGCACTTCTTAAAATGAAAGAAATGAGCTGATTTAAATACATACCAATACATACTCACTGTGAACATTTATTCCTAAGTGTCCCTTTATTTTCATCTCTTTGTGGGCTTTGATTTAGAATAACAAAATTGCCTGCAGAAAAACACAATCCAGTCTGTACACAGCATAAGGGTCGACAATAAAAAAAAAAAAGTAAAATAAAAAATGGAAAAATTCATGTTGTTAAAAACAAATTAGTATGGATTTTTTAATTCAGATTTGTATTACAAAGGATTTTTTTTTTTTGCCTATAGTTTTAACATTACATGATCAACTGGTTGGAAAAGCTCCTCAACCTCTAAAAACTGACCCGTTGATACATTCATTTCAAATATCCTCTGCACCTCAAGATGTAATGTAATATTAATGTAAATAACCATCATTTTATATGCAATACACATTTGTATAGAAACATTTTAAAGAATAATAATAAAAAAAGAGGTTCAGTGCCATTTTGGAACATCTGTGGTTCTTCTATTTCCTTCTTAATTCCATGAGTCATTTTCAGTGCACTGATGTGTGTGGGAAAAATGTTAAGCTGAACCACAACATCAGATGTCTGACTTTCTGTTTCTAAAAAACTCTGATCTGTGGTGAATGCAGACAAGCACACAAGTGCAAATTTGGGTTGCGGTATGTGGTGTGATTTTCAGCACTATTTACGGACTCACAAGTTCTTGCAGACAGATCAAAGTCCACGTTTTAATGAACACAGCTCCTCATTTCAAATAACACATATTCAGTCAGAGTTGATCTCCTCAGTATCAATAAAGTATCTCTATTTTTAATTTCCAATTCAGACAACACAACCCCAGAATTAAATTACACAGACAGTGAATTTAAAAATAAGTACAGTACAGAAAAGTAATAATATCTGTTTAGAATATCTTTTTAATTAACAAATTTGTGTTTCATAGCGTTTTTGTCCTCCGTTAACGCATGTGCTCTCATTCTGTCACGGTCTGGCTCTGATCTGGACAGTATCATTGAGACAATGATGTCCAAAAGAGAGCATCGCTGTGCTACTTCCTGTGTATGACCTCTATCGTAACATAGAGACCGAGTTCAGTCATTGAAGGGAAGGAGAGTCTGTGCCTCTGATCGCAAGCAGACGTCTGTGTGCTGCCTGAAGGTCAGAATCACGGGGAAGTTTAATATCTCTGTGCTGCCTGTCGTGAAGCATTTCTAAATCCTCAGACTGAGAGTCTTAAATATTTACCATCACATTTTCAAGGTTGTTTCAGACACGGTCAGTGTTATAGTACATTGTTCAGTAGTACAAAAGAATCATTGATGTGACACATGGCTATTCAAAAAAAAAAAGCAAAAAAAAAAAGCACAATTCTCTCGTACCAAATAAAAGATGGAAAGCACAGTTGTCTGTGATTTTGAACAAAAGGGGCAAATATTGCAAAAACGAGTCATTTTGTCTCCCCCTTTTGTCAGTCTCTCTGCTCTCATTTCTGCTCTCCCATCAGGTCTGTGTTGTTGCTAGACTGAGGTGGTGGTAAAGTGCAGCCTTTTGCCGGCGGGGAGTGGCCTATCCGGCACGGGCTCAGGCCACCGCCGCCGCCGCCTTCACTGTCTGTATTGGAGGATGAGTGTGGAGGGGGCGGGGCCAGGCGAGGCAGAGGGGCAGAAGAGGGAGGGATGCGTGTGCAAGAGGTTGTGCGTAGACTCTGGATACGCCGGCACTCCTGGCAAATGCGCACATGAGTGCAGCCCCGCGGCAGAGGCACTGTCACTGCAGGTGGACCCAGGGCCACTGTGGGGGTGCTGTTGGCACCTAACGGGTCCTCCAGAAGTCGCTGGGGGCCAGGGCCCATGTCTGAGGGGCCTCCTCCTGGCCCTGAACTTCCTGTCAGGGGTCCAGTACCGCTGTAGAGCTTTCCGTTGCTAAGGCGCATCTCTCGGACAAAACGCAGGGGCCTCGGGGCCCCTAAAGTGATGCGAGTGGGGTGTCGAAGGGCCAGAGAGCTGGACAGGGGTCGGCGGCGGCGAAGACGAGAACTTTTCTTGCAGGAAACGGCGTTACAGAACTCTGTCAACATCTCTTGACATACAGACACCTGAACATTTAGAAAAATATATTAAACGCTTGAACAAAGGAAGATTAGTATTTATCACAGCTATATACACACATATATATCATCAAGGCTGCATGTATTTAATCAAAAATACAGTGAAAACAGTAATGTCGCAAAATATTATCATTCGGAAATCATTCTAATATGCTGATTTGCTGCTCAAGAAACATTTCTTATTATTATCAATGTTGAAAACAGTTGTGCTGCTTAATATTTTTGTGGAAACTGTGAAACGCTACCATTCAAACGTTTGGGTTAAGTAATATTTAAAAAAACAAAAAAATAATTTTATTCACTAAGGATGCATGAAATTGAACAAAAGTGAAAATAAAGACATTTAGAATATCACAAAAGATTTACATTTTAAATAAATGCTGTTTACTGAACTTTCTATTAATCAAAGAATCCTGTTTACATAAAAATATAAAGCAGTTATTTCAGATTTCACAATATTTCTGTTTCTAACTGTTTTGTTAAACAAATAAATGCAGCCTTGGTGAGAATGACATACTTCTTTCAAACTCATTAAAAAAATGTTTTGGTTTTTTACCTTGTATTACAGATTTTTACACAAGTAGTCATGCACACCGTAACACAACCACTGACTTGGACTTCACTACGACACACACTAAGGCGAGGAGTCGGCGGGTTGCTTTGTAACCTACTGTAGAGTGACTGTGATATTGGCGGTCGCAGGAGAGAGGCCGTACCTCGTCTGTTTCAGCTGATCGGCGTGTGGACCACACAAACTCCATCACAGCCACAAACACAGCAATAATCAGGCCACAGATTAACACCACAAATATACCGCCAATGTTCTCCATCCCAAGACCTGCAACAGTCAATTAAACACTTTTAAACAATCTGCATCTATGAATCTTTAATCACAGACAGAGAAAATAATAAATATACTTTCCTAAAGTCGGCATGAAGTGGAAATTCACCTCATCTATTTTGTAAATGCAGTTGATATTATTGTGAACAATTCATCCATTGTGTTTTCAATTCATCCATTGTGCTTCATTTTTTTTTTATTTGTTCTGACCTCTTGATCATTTTGAATCAAAATGTCATAATTGATCTTCCAGAAATGACAGACTTCTCTCTGGCGATGCATGCCAGACTTTTCCAATCATTTAGTCCACCTAAACCCAGTCCCTTTCTTACAATTCACTTTCTAACAATTGACTTAAAGGGATAGTTCACCCCAAAATTAAAATGACTTACTCACCCTCAAGCCATCCTAGGTGTATATGACTTTCTTCTTTCAGATGAATAAAATTGGAGTTATATTAAAAAATGTCCTGGCTCTTCCAAGCTTTGTAATGGCAGTGAATGGTGGTCAAGATTTTGAAGCACAAAAAAGTGCATCCATCCATCATAAAGAGTATTCCACACGGCTCCGGGGGTTAATAAAGGCCTTCTGAAGCGAAACGATGCATTTGTGTAAGAAAAATATCCATATATAAATAAATGTAATATTTTAATTAAAATTAAAATACCCTCCCCCAATTCAGTGCCATTATAAAGCTTGGAAGAGCCAGGATATTTTTTTAATATAACTCTGATTGTGTTCGTTTGAAAGAAGAAAGTCATATACACCTAGGATGACTTGAGGGTGAGTAAATCATGGGGTAATTTTCATTTTTGGGTGAACAATTCCTTTAAGCTTGCATTCAGATCTGCCTCCATATAATCAACAACTGATAGTTAGAACCAAGTCCCCACCCTCCAGTGTGTGTGTGAAATCCCTGCTGTGTTTTGGAACATAGTAGCTGGTTTCTAACTGGTTATGAGTTGGCACATGCTGATAGATTGTTTCTTATCATCTTGGACCAGAAACAAACCAACTACCTGCTGGTTTTTGGAACTACCAGCCATTTTTTCGGAACATTGTAGCTGGTTGACCAACTAACATGTTCTTCACATCTACCGGTTCCAACTGGATTTTTCAGCAGGGATAAGAATGGGAGGAGATTATTGCGTTGAAGTGCAGGAGAGGTTCATGCCTTTGGCGCGGTGGTCTTCCTCTTTGGGACACTGCCCTCCCTCCCACCATCTTCTCTTTAGGATCTCCAACCTGTTATTCTCCTGCAACTGCAGCACTGCCAGACTGATCTCATCTCTGAAAGGAGAACCTGGGAGACAGAATAATGCCGATGTAATAGTTTGGTGATTTAGCATGAGGAAGTGTCAATGAATTGTGCACATAATGGCACATTCACTTCTGTAAAAACAAGCCTGTCTGATGATAGTCAAATTAATTCACAGTTTGCTTATTTATTGGTGACCTAGAAACGCAGAGCCTTAAATATGCCTTCTTCATTACATTACTTTTTAAAATGTGGTCTCAAGAGTTTTTGACCTTAATGTACGTTAAAGACATAATGAAGCCTTCTATGGAATTTTTTCCATTTTGGGGAGTATCACGACGCATGCGCGCACTTCCGCTTCATGTAAACAACGCATGCGCATTGCGCTGCTGCTTACGTCAACACGGACATGAGTCAGCACACGCATGCGTTGTTTACACGAAGCGGAAGTGCGCACATGCGTCGTGATACTCCCCAAAATGGAGGCAAGCCACAGCAGACTGGATGAGGAGGAGAAGAATTGTTGAACAAAGTTGTTATTTTTGTTTTCCTTGCGCACAAAAAGTATTCTTGTAGCTTCGTAAAATTACGGTTGAACTACTGATGTCACATGGACTATTTTACTGATGTCCTTTCTACGTTTCTGGACCTTGATCGTGGTAGTACCCTTGCTGTCCATGGGAGAGTCAAAGAGCTCTTGGAATGCATCAAAACTATCTTAATTTGAGTTCCGAAGATGAACGAAGGTCTTACGGGTTTGGAACGACTTGAGGGTGAGTAATTAATGACAGAATTTTCATTTTTGGGTGAACTATCCCTTTAAATGTAATTATGGTTTAAAAACCTCATGATTCCCAGTCCATTGTAAGTTTGTTACTGTGCTCATTTTTTCCTTAATTTCTACAAATGTAGGGATGAGTTGAGATCATTTTCTGTGGTATTATGTTCCTCTTGCTCACCGAAAGGCATGCCGATTCCGTAACCCTTGGTGTCCAGCAGGCCTCCGATCTGGGTGAGGTTGCATTTGAGGCTGCGGTGGTACTCATTCATGGTGCTCTCAAGCAGGAAGGCGTATTTAGAGTTCAAGACTCGTGCAATGCCCTCCTCTGTGCTCTTCACGAAGACACTGGGCTGCTTTGAATACATGTAGTTCCACATCCGCTGATACGTTTGATAACGAGAGTTCTGAAAGAGGGGAGGAGAGGATGTATAATCAGTGCATACATCATAAAAAAAACATTTAAACACGATTTAACATGCAAAAAAAAAAAAAAAACCGAGTGAGACAGATGGTAAAAACTCTTGAGCAAACAAAAAACTGATAAGAAAATAGATAGTCTGTAAGCCAAGGGTACACTACAAGCAAAAACAACAACAACAACAAAATAAGAGATTCAAAACCCATCCAAATGCATATGCAAATATATGCCTGCTGGCACTTTACATGAATATGGTACAAAATTGGGCTTGAAACATTTTTTTTTTTCTTTTTTAACAGATGTTCAGTGAAAGAAGGTGCTTAGAGCATTAGAGGCACAAATCCCAAGTTTTTCGTTGTGACACCTATAAGTAAGATGAACATAAACACTACAAATGACAGTATCCCAACCAAAAATAACTGAATGTATAATTCAGTTTATTGCAGTAAAAAAAAATAAAAAATACAATTGAAACATCATGTGGACTCTTTCTACAGCATGACAATTAAAAAATGATATTACATTTTCTCAATTTTCTCATTTTGACAAATATTACATTCTTGACTGTCTTTATCAAGTTTGTCTGTTTTTATCTGTTATAGATTAATGTAATTGTACATTAATCTATAATTAAAAACTAGTATTTGGTCCCAAACTGATGATGGCTTAATTTAGGCTAAATTTGCAAGCTTATGGTCTAGTACATTCTTACTTCTTTTCTAATTTTATAAATTTTGTCAACTATTTTTTTATTTATAAATTACATGAATAAGATCAACATGAAATTAAAATTCACCCAATCTATTTTTACATGGTTGTTATTGATATTATTGTGAGTGATTTATCTATGCGTTAATCTTTTACATTTGTTTTGACCTCATAATTTAATAAAAATGTCATAAAAATGTCTTAACTCGATCTTCCAGTGAAACGACTGACTTCTCTCTGGTCATGTAATATCGCTTAAACCCTGCCCCATTCTTTCAGTCGACTGCAAGCTTGCATTCAAATCTGTCACCATCCAATCAACAACTGATGGAAGACCAAGTGTCTGTCCTACATTTTTTTCCTTTATCTATAGTCTGTTTCACTCGCATATACATTACATTATGAATAAAAATATCTGTCGCTACATCTCTTTCATCACATTTGCAAACATGTTCTTAGTGTTGGTGACAGGCTTGCAAAATATGAAATGAACAGAAAATTATAACGTCGTACAATATTTAGTTTGACCTCCTGAGGCTGCTTAACATTTGCTGATGGTTAAAAAGAAGTTTAGAACACCAAAGTATACTGAATTTATGGAAAGTTCCTCCTATTTATTATGACCATTTATTGCCCACAAAACACACAATGACTCCTCACTAACCCTTCCAGGCAGATGTTTCATAAGTGACCATTCACATTTGCAAGCCAGCATGTCTTCACTTTTGTGTGCGTATGTGTGTATAAACTTAATATCATATGATTTGTACCATAAAAAAGGTCATGGTGCTTCCTCCATGAATGGTGCCATACTGGATATTGGTTTGATCGGCCAGGTCATCGGGGGATTCGATTGGCACTTCCATTCTCTGCACTGTCAGAAACGCAGCCAGATTCGCTGTGTATGAAGAGATTATTATGAGAGTGAATGCCCACCTAAAAGAGAGAGACAGAGAGAGCGAGGACATAAACGATGGAAGCAGAGGGCAACGAGCCCATATCTGTGCTGTGTAATGTGTCCATTGACTCTGTTAAAATGATCATCAACACATATGGAGCTCCAGCACACGCTCACACTCACCAGACCCCACTGACGCAGCGTGTGGAGAGGGCCCGGGGCATGATCTCTGACCCCTGCTGCATGAAGCCCCCGACAGGAAACCACAGGCTGTTTCCTAGTGTGTACTGATTTTCCAGCAGGTCTCTGCGCTCACGCAGACACGGGTGAGGGTTATACCATTCATACGGACTCAACCTGAGACAAGTACACAGAGAGAGCATTAGAGAAAAATCTTGCACGGTGCATTACATTTTTATTTTCTCACTATACTATAAAAATAATAAATCACTACATTTTGCTAGATGAATTCTTCAAACAAAATAAAAAATGATTTATTATAATAATAATAATAATAACTGCCAATAGGGTAAGAAAGCTAAACCTAATTGAAGATTGCATTTGCATCTCTGAAATAAAGTATTAATATCTTATGCAGTTTTACCTCTGAGATAAATTAATATTATTTTAAAGAGCAAAACAACCAAACACATTGATTAAGGCAAAGATTTTTAGCTGTGTTTGAGTATATGTGTGTGTAGGTGTGCGTTTATGTGTGTACCTAGCAGAAAGAAAAAGCACACAGCTGACAGCGAGGTAAGCCAGCAGCATGAAGAGCCAAACAGCCGGTGAGAAGGGATCCAGGAAGGAGAAATAACCTGGCTTTCTGCCCTGAGAGACAGTGGAAGAGAAAGAGAGGTAAATGAATGCAGCTGAAGGAAGGAAGGTGGTAGAACTAAAAGCCAAAAGGAATTAGGTACACTATGAATATTCAATCTGTTAATTACATAAATGTGACAATAGAAAATGCAGCACTGTATAATACATATTACAGCATTTAGACAAATTTTCTTTCCATCAATCAGTCAGTCTCTCTGTCTGTCTGTCTGTCTGTCTGTCTGTCTGTCTGTCTATCTATCTATCTATCTATCTCTGGTTGTTATTCAGGACAAGAAGAGAATATCACACTATTATCAGGGCATTTGCCTCAAGGTGTATCATCTCATCCTCCTGTTTCTTCCATTGTGTTTTAATCGTGTATGTTTTACTTCAGCCACAAGAGGGCGCTATTGACCAAAACAGCACACCAGAGTCAACAAAGATGGATTTTAAAACTGTTCCATGGAAAGCAGATCTTGCTGTTTACTGTTGACCAATAAAGGTACAGCCAATATTAACCAGTTTTCGGTATCAGAAGGTGTGGGTCAGGTTTTGCTTATAAAACATTTGGTCTCTACAAGGATATTAAAACCTGAAACCAGTCAACCCCATGATAAAAGTTTAATAAACAATTGGAAGTTAATTACAAATTCATTACAATCAATTAATTTATATGCAAATTCATTATTCTAATTAATCATAGTTAATCACATATATCAATATTTGATGAGAAAAGCACAGAAATTAAGAAATATTTGAAAGACGTTGCAAAAGAGTAAAACATTGCATAGACATTACCAAAAAGCAAATTTTAACCTCAGTTGTTCATTGTTTTTTTTTTTTTACACAATATCACTGAACACAAGCCTATAACAATCTTTCAGTCAACAGCAATACATTTTTGTTAACAAGTTTGTCTGTCTGAGGTAAACTTTTACACAGGACATGTTTCTGTATTCTGTCTCTGTTGTTTTTTAGTTTGTTGATGTACGTGAACATCCAGACTGAAGCCATTGCGTAGATTCTGTGTGTGTGACTTACTATATGGACCCTGTAAAGAATACTGATGCCCAGGGTCATAAAGGGTTTTGAGAAGTCAATGACCTTCTCTCTTTCAGATGTGATGGTAAAAGCTGCTACAGCCAAATCAGCTTTCTGCTCCAAAGAATGAAGGAGAGAGGAGGAGAGAGCAACAAAACATTGTAAAAGCAGAACATAAATTCTTGTAAAAGTCATCTAGACACAATAAAGAAAATGACACAGAACTGAATTGAATGCAACTGTGTGATTTCCATAATTAATTCAGGAGGGGATGTGTTGATGAGTATGACCACATACCCTGTTGATCAGCTCTCCCACCATGCCTGTCCATGAGCCGTTGGGTTCAGGTGCTCCATACAGGCCATCGTCCACCAGTTTGATGAGGAAGGTGAACTTGAGGCTATCAGCCAGCTCTCTCAACATGTCCACACAGAAACCCTCGTACTGCTCATTCCCCTCAAACTCCTGGTAATTCACCTTTCTCATCACGTACGGGTTCTCCTGCACGCACAAACACACAAACACATTCATGTTATGCAGTAGTTTAAAGTCCCCATCACATTTGTCTTACTATATTAGATAAAATATTAAACACATTTTTAAAAGTTATAAGTTTATAAGTTAAGAAAACAGTTGTGAATTTTTTTATAATTTTACTACTTTGAGCAGGTGTTGCTTTGTCATGTCTCCAGATGACACATTCATTTCTAACATGAAAAACATTAATAACAAATATTCCAGGTGTTTTTTTTTTTAATTCTTTCCTTTCTCTAATCTCTAAAATGTTTCGGGCAAAACATTTTTTTTATTTTTTTTTTATTGGGAATATTGTTTTATTTGGTAATCACTATATAGTTGTCCTCTTTATCATTTCAGTTTGTTAGTAATCCTTTAACTAACAAAAGACAGTTATTTAATGACTGAAAGTGACAGGAAGTGACATATTTTCTAATCGGAACACAACAGCACAAAAAGAAGCAAATTTTAGCAAAGGATTTGGTAAATTCTGTTATGTAGTTGGTTTGTCTCACTTTAAAACGCATCATCTTGTAAGATAAAAGTACAGACATGTTTTATATATTTTGAAATATCTTTTCACTAATTTGGACTGAATTAATTTCAAATTTACCCTCCATTAATTCCTGTGAATTCCTTATTCTCTTAATAATAACTATGTTCTTTCCATCATGATAGACATTCCGTTAACTGTATGTCCATTGTGTAAATACGTTATAATTAATTAATAGTTTAAGTGGACATTATAGAGTTCAAAATGTACTGCATAACAGGAATTACCAATGTAGATCTGGTAAATATTGTGTGAACATAAGTGGGCTATTTGGACCTGCTGTAGTGCAGTTGGTTCTCACCAGTATAGTGGTGATGATGAGGCTCTTGTTAGCCAGAGTCTCAGACACGTTGATATCCAGACTGGTGGAGTTCATCAGCAGAGTGTTGTTAGAGTACCAGATCCCAATCTAACACAGAGATGGATGACAAATGGAACAATCAAATGGAAAGATGCTGACACTATTCAAAATGTGTGTGTGTGTGTGTGTGTGTGTGTGTGTGTGTGTGTGTGTGTGTGAGAACCTACTTAACAAAATCGTACCCAGAAGTGAGCTAAATCTGACAAAACCTTCTTTTAGTGATATCCTGATTTGTTTTTGTTTTGTTTTGTTTTTTTAATTGGGAAAATTGGGAAAAAAAAAAAGTTTTCTGTTAGGGTTAGGATTAGGTTATTTTATCTAAACTAATATCTGAAAACATTAGACGTCTTTGTATATCCCCATTTAGATAGCTAAGTAAATGTGTACATGCTTGTGTGTGTCTTTAACCTCTTTGTGGCCTCCCCTGTGCTTCTCCAGGATGTGGAGGGAGTAATTGGTCCTCTGGCCTTTACTGTTGAACTCAACTCGACCTGTCAAACCATCATACTCCACCTGATCAAAACATGGGAATAGAGAGAGAAAGAGAATAGAAACAGTTATGTTACCTTAAATAACACAATGGATGCTCTCTAACACAGAGAACAATGCTGGAAGACTTTCAAGTGGTTGAATATATAAATGTACACACACACACACAGAGACTGACCATACGCAGGTAGTTCATGAGGCTGGTTCCGTGTTGCCAGATCTGAGGGGAGGTGCAGCTGAGAGGTTTGACGCCAATCTCCTGACTCCGGTTGAGTTCCTGCACTGCACTCACCACCACGTGGACCGCATCAAACAGCAGGGCCGACGACAGCTGAACACACACATACACAGTTTAGTGTGAGCAGTCTGCGTGTGATACATCGATAGGCTTCTGTATTGTGTTTGTGTGTGTATCACCGCTGGTCCAGGGTAAGGGTTAATGTCACAGCCCTCTCTCCAGGACAGGTTAAGGCTCCTGATAAACTCCAGGTAAAATGGGTGGGTGGTGTTAAACATTGAGAAGCCCACGATGTTTGACTGCTCATCCACTATATCATCCAACCACAGCAACGGGAAGTTCTGCACACACACAGGAATGACATAACACAGCAGAAAAGAGAGAACATCAGCCTGTGTGTAAGAATTAGAAATATGAAAGAATATAGAGCTCAGGATCAGAATAATGACTAGTCCTGTGAAATGGTACTGGTTAAGTGGTATTTGAGTAGTTATGTATAGTTTGTGTATAGACTGAATGAATGTTGAATGGTGCACGTGAGCAGTGTGCATAAGACGAGCGATGAGTTAAACTAGACTAGTTAATTAAAGGTGTGTGTGAATGCATGCAAGGTTTGAGTAACATGTAATTTGTTGGGGGGACTAGTGATAAGATGGTTTAGTAATGCATGCAATGTTTGAGTAACATGTAACTTGTTACGGTAGACTAGTAATAAGGTGGTTCAATAGTAGGTAAGGTCTGTGTAAAGTGGTTAGATTAATGATTAGAAGTTTCAGTAGTGTCCATTAATGGTTTAAGTATGTTACTGTAGGTTAGACTAGTGACTACAGTAGTGTTGAGTAGAAACTAGAAACTGTATTTTGGCAAGTGTGTGATGCCTAGTGTTTTAAACACAATAGGTTAGACTAGTAACTAGATGTTTTAATAGTGTGCTTTGTATTTGTAGGTTATGCAGTAATATGTCTTTAATGTAGTTCAAGCTGTGAAGGGGGTTGGCTTGAGAAGTGTGAGTGGGTTTGTTTGCGTAATAAAGATGAATTGTTAATACAGAAGATGGGGCTTCAGGCATGAATATATCTGCAGGAAAATAGGCCAAGAGCTCCTCCTCTATCTTACCATAGTTGTGAGGATGTACTTGTAAAACGCTGATGTCATTCCCAACTCTGACGCCTAAAAAGAAAGGCAAGAGGAACGAGACAAAAACATTTCATTGTGTGTGGAGAGCTGCACAGAAAAGCAGAATATTTCAGTGCTCATTGTAGAATACAGTCCTTCAGAAACATTATAATATTTATAGTATCTATAAATTAAAATGCAGGTATACTGAACAAAGCTGAATTACAAGGTGACGAGAGAACGAGAGACTGAAGTGGGCGAGAAAAGGAGAATGAATGAATGTGAAATAAGCCAAAGCAACAGCATTTAGATAATGTGACTATATGCTTACCTTTTTCAGTATAAGGTAAGATAAAGATGCATTAGCATCAATAATTATTGTAGCTATTTTGTCATCACGAATCTCCTTTAGTAAAGGCGTGGGGTCAAGGTTGTCATCCAGCATCCTGATTGACAGCGTCTCTCGAGAGATCAAAAACCCCCTTATCAGCTCCTCTAGTCTCAGCAGACCTGCGGGGAAGAAGGCAAGTTGTTGGCCGAAAGGATATGAACACTATTACACCAGACTGGAATTGAAAGGGGCCAAACCTAGCTTCATGTAGTGTACCTGAGATGGTTTGTGTCTGAGGTTGTTTGTAAACAGCATGCATCTGTCTGTTTGCAATGCTGCTGTGAAGAAAGTTAGTCGGTGGCAACACAAAGTCCAGTGAAAATGTAAATAACTAGCTGCGCTCTCAAGGGAGCCCTCATGCACAGAAAGAGCCAGTAAAGCCAGTGCCAAACTTTAATTAGCTTGAGGGAGGAGAGAAATCAATGCTCTCCACACTCTCATTCTCTCTCTCTGTCTCTGCTCTCAATACCTCCCCTTTTTCTGTCTTTCTTTCACTGATTTCTCTCGTTCATTCTGATTCTCAGCCTCTCTGTTTGCTTCATTCCACTAAATTTGTCTCTTTTTCGATATTTCACTTTCTTATTCCCACAGCTGTGTTATAAAGTGAACTCAAACCTTTTGTTTTCCACCAGAGACCAGTGCTGTCACACACTGAAACAAACATTATTAGACCCAGCCGTGTGCTTAATGACTCATGTGTCACAGTGACTAGAGCTCTGTTCCAAAACCTAGCGAGCAGCCAGCATTGTAGGACATCAAGGTGCAAAACCGGTTTCAAAAGGTAGGCATTTTAGTTTTGAGATGCCTAAATTCTAGCAGCAAGAAGGTAATCCCAGAATGCACTGCACCAAGTTCAAAGAAAAAAAAATGCATGCAGAATGAAGGTTTTATTAGTTTTATAAGTGTTTATTAGTGAATAAATAAATCCAAGATGGTGGACGAGTCAAGATTGTTGATTATACATAAAATTTTCTTTCATTCAATACTGAAAGTGTCAATAAAAATACTTTTGTTTTAACACTATTTTAATGCAATATTTGTGAGTACTATATCATTTCATGTTTACTGAGGATTCCTATTAAAATAACTAGATTTCACCCACAAAAATTCACCAAACACAGCAACATGCTAATGTAAAACTCTATTGAAATCAATTGTGTGGTGCATAATTTGTGTGCTGTGCAGAGTTGCTGCTTTCTTAAATACAGTCATTCATTTGGTTTCATCATACTTAATGGGATAGCTCACCCAAAAATACAAATTCTGTCATTAATTACTCAGCCTCATGTCGTTCCAAACCCATAAGACCTTCGTTCATCTTCGGAACACAAATTAAGATATTTTTGATGAAATCTGATAGCTTTCTGACCCTGCATAGACAGCAATGCAACTGACACATTCACAGGCCCAGAAAGGTAGTAAGAACATCTTTGAAATAGTCCATGTGACATCAGTGGTTCAACCATATTTTTATGAAGCTATAAGAATACTTTTTGTGCACATAGAAAACAAAAATAACAACTTCATTCAACAAATTCTTCTCTTTTGTGTCAGTCTTTGCCGCATGTTCAGGAGAGTAGCATGACGTATGCGTGTGGTGATGCTGGTGCGCGGTGCCTTGTTTACAAGCAGAGGATGCGCGGTGCCTTTTTTACAAGTAGAGGAAGATGCACGCTGTACATAAAACATGGAAACATATCTGAAGATTTCAACAGAGAGGATGAAAGCCAAGCCTTTCTTATTTGAACCAGAATATACAGTCGATAAACTAAGAGACATGGATGTTCTATGTCAGAACGCTGGCTCCTGCGTCAGCAGCACCACACACATGTGTCATGGTACTCTTGTGAACGCGGGCCAAAACTGACACGGAAGAGAAAACATTTTTAAAAAGTCGTAATTTTTGTTTTCTATGTGCACAAAAAGTATTCTTGTAGCTTCATAAAAATATGGTTGAACCACTGATGTCACATGGACTATTTTAACGATGTCCTTACTACCTTTCTGGGCCTGGGAGCGTTTTAGTTGCATTGCTGTCTATGGAGGGTCAGAAAGCTCACGGATTTCATCAAAAATACCTTAATTTGTGTTCCGAAGATGAACGAAGGTCTTACGGGTTTGGAATGACATGAGGCTGAGTAATTAATGACAGAATTTTCATTTTTGGGTGAACTATCCCTTTAAGGGCCACTTTCACATAGAACGCGATTTTTGCATTTGACCGCAATGCTTTTCTGTTGTTTTTCTCTGTAAACATGCTAGATGGACATGTTTGACCATTGTGCTCATGTCTTGCATCATTTGCAGCATCTCATCATCTTTTCTCAGCGACACATCTTTTAAAAAAATGCTAAGCTTAAGTTCAGAGTAGTAAAACACACCTCCATACCTTGCAGGTTTTTTCATTCCACTGCCCTGCATCTCGTGTTTTTAAATGCAAAGATGCTGTCTGTATGAATCACTTCTTAGTATTCTACTTATGCAAAGTATAGTCAACAAGGCAGCTGGCTTAGTTTTGGAACATATGTATGCAGGAGATAAAAATCATGGTTAAATTCTGTGTAAAACCTAAGCTTTGTAAAAAAAACAACAACTTAGAATGTGTTTACGCAGTTGTTTAGATGTTCCTTTCATGCTTTTTCAATCTGACAGACAAGAGGTCACTAGAGAAAAAACAGTTGAAGCTGTGTGGCATCAGATGACAGTTTCATAAATTAAAGGCAATGAGGTTCAGTACAAAATCACGGCACACAACACACATGAAAACATTTGTGTCAAAACAGGCTTGCGAAATTGCTTTCTATCTGTTTAACAAGAAGCTGTAGCACAGCAGAGAGCCTCTCTCCATCTCTTGCCACCATTTTAAATGAGCTTGATGAGTGGCAAGTTGCACCTACTCTGCTGCCATAGCAACCATAGTGCAGCCAACTGGGTCAGAGCTGAGCGTTATGTAGCGATGCCCTCTCTAACACACATGAACGTCCAAAAGCACAAACACACACACACAGCCACACATGCACACACTCTGCATATGTGCTGGTGTCTCACACATTAACACACACAGCAGGGGGGGAGATTTATTCTCAGATTACGTGAACGTTATGTTGTCCAGTGACATGCTGTGTAATTGCCCAGCAGTATGTTTTATTGGCACAGCTACCTATTACAACAAAGTAATTGTTAGCACTTGCAGTAAGAAAGCACTGCAGTGTCATTATCAGAGTCTGTTCTCCAGAACTTCTGTAATTTCATCTCTCTCATCAGCCTTGAATACATATTGTAATTAGAGTGTTTGCTGAGAGAAGATGATTGATTGGGCAGATGGAGTTGAGGAAATCAATTTAAACGTTTTTTGGAAAAGTGGAATTATTGTAAATGGGTTGTTTTCTTTAGAAAAGGTAAAAAAATTTACCTTTCTCTGAAGACTTCAGCACTAACTCGTATTTATAAGTATCCTATGCTAAAAAAGTGTGTGTTGTTCTCCATGTGGAATAATTGTACATATTCAAGCTTGAAGAAAGACCAGAGCAGCTGATGAGCAGAGCAGAGGTCTTGGACTCACATTCGGCCTTAGCGCAGACCAGACTAGCCGATGGGTAGCTGAAGGAGCGTAGGATGGCTCCGATGGCAAGGCTCAGATCCTCGTTGCTAGGATACAGAGTCACAGATGCAAAGCGCAGGTAAGGAAGCCGTGGAGTCTCTTCCGGACCGATTTTGACATGCGGAATCTGAGAGAGAGCAGTTTGAAGAACAAAAGGAAAGAGATTATGGTTAGTGAATTAACACAAAACAAGTAAATGTGGAATATTTAAATGAAGCGCACCTCCTTTTCCCCACAGATGTGACTGACTATGGAGCCAGAGGCAGGGCTGGAGGCGGGGCCAATCACAGAGACCACGCCCTTTGGCAGAATCTGGCACACTACGATAAAAAAAGTAGAGCATTTCATTCCTCATATCCACTCTGTTTGAGTCACTGTATGCTGTACTGCTTTACTTCAAAGTTTTTTGTGTGCAGGGATATATGTGTGTGTGTGTGTGTGTGTACTTTTTAATTTATGACTCACTAGTGTCTGTAGTCTCATACTGAGAGTCTTTCTGGAGTTCAAATATGTCGACCTCCACGCGAGCACGAGCCGGGCCCTCCATCACACTGTTGATGTTCTCGCGTGCTAACGCTAAAGCTAAGCGCTCCCCACGCCCACAGACAGAGCTGTCATCCAAAATTGCCGCTAACAGAGGAGAGAATGAGAATGAGAATGAGAGAGAAACAGACAGATAAAGTAGAGAGAAATCATTACAAGAATGGGTACAAGTAATATAAATGCAATATATAACAACCCTTTAATAATCACTCTTTTACAACAACCATCTACCATGTCCAATAATAATAAAGTCAGTAATAAAGTCTATTTTTAAAGTCAATAATAAAGATTATTTATAATGATTCTGAATTGCCATAGTGTATCTAATAGGATCTTCTGTAATAAATTTGGTTATTCTCAACTGGTGGGCCAAAACCCAAAAATGTGTTGCAGGTTTGTTCTGATGGGGTCACAGATCAATTAGAAAAAAAAATATTCTAAATGCAAATAATAAAATTCAACTAACCATGTGCTCTACTGTTCAAAATTTCTGAGTAAATTTTTTTTACTTTTTTTTTTTAGATATTTTTTATGAATTCAAAGAATCCTGAAATGAACATATTTCCACAAAAATATTAAGCAGCACAACATTGATAATAAGAAGAATTGTTTCTTTAGCACTAAATCACCATATTAGAATGATTTCTGAAGGATCATGTGACACTGAAGACTGGAGTAATGACTGCTCAAAATTATGCTTTGTCATCACAGGAATAAATTACGTTTATTGCATTTGCACAAAATATATTAAATAAAAAAAAATATTTGAAATTGTAATAATATTTCACAATATTACTGTTTTACAAAAGAGTCAAGCTGCTTTGAAACAATGTGTATTGTAAAAAGCGCTATACAAATAAATTTGAATTGCATTGAATTTAATTTTACTGTATATGTACTCAAATAAAGGCTATATATTTGTCTCATCCTTGAAAACCATTTACAAACCAAACATTTACAAACCAAAATTGTAAACTTTCCTATTCAACAGGTGTCATGTTAATAATTTTGCATATTTTAGTGTTTATGCAGTTTATAATAGTACATTTTAGTTTAGTTTAGTACAATAAAATGTTGGTACTTTGTTGCCACTTGATTTCTAGAATTAAATCTGGGTCATAAAACAAAACCATTTGATTCACAGACAGATACTGGGCTTGTCAATCACATGACATGAGTCCATATGCATGCGACACTTACCCATCCGTACGGATGACAGAACAGAGGTCTGGCTCAGGGAAGAAGGCGGCATGGTAACCACGGTGACTAACAGGAAGCGGAAGTAAATCGACAGCAGGAGCGCTGGCAGTTCCGGCATCTTCTACCGCTCCTCATGGAGATGCCTTCTGCTGCCTACAGCACCCCCTAGATGAACACAGAAATTAGATGAACTTTGTTATACATGAGCACTTATAGATTTCCGCCAAATTGTACATTTCAACTTGCTCCGGTAGTAGACAAAACAAACATGTAAAAGGTAAAACATAAAATATCAAACCATTGTTTTGGGCATGGTTTTGTTTCGACCTGACATTTATTAAACATGTCCTTGTCCTGAGAACTGTTACGACTCTCTCACTACACAGACTTTCACATGTCACCCCGGACTACATTTCCCAGCAGCCATTTCACTAATCACACGTTCACCTGAAACCAATCACACACACTATATCAGGGGTTTTCAACCTGTGGGGCCCAGGGGGGCACCAGCACCTGTCAAGGGGGGCGAGAGCATCAGTTAATTCAGAGACGTTCCCTTGAGAATTTATGAATATGAGTTAACAAATCTTTAGCCATCCACTAGGGGGCAATCTGCTGAAATGCACAAACAGAGCCTTCTCAGACAGCAGGTGAATACCAATGGCTGTCTTGACAAGTATTCTTGTAAGCACAGTCGGTTGTTTTAAGTGAATGTAAACAGTGAAGAAAATATCAAATGTACATCAGTATAACGGATCCGTGCATTTCTTATGTAAATAATGTTAATCAAAAAGAGCAAAAGAAAAATTGTTCGCTGCTTTAATAGCTTTAATGGATATTTGCTTTTATGTTAATGTTAATAAAGTAATTCGGTGTGACTACAGTAATACCAGGGGGATGGGGTTGTTGGATGTTGGGGGGGCACGAGTGAAATTAGACAAACTTGGGGGGGTGCATGTCCTAAAAGGTTGAAAACCCCTGCACTATATAACACCCACTCAGATCCTGTTCAAACGGCCGAGTATTGTTTAAGCGTTTATGCTGTTTAGCGTAGCTACTTTACGGAGCCAATTCCCTGTCATTGTTTGAGTTTCCCATAGTGTAGTCATAGTCTTGCCTTGCCTGTTTTCTCATGTTCTGATTCTTGCCTGTGCATCCTGGATTACCCCTCTAGTCTCGCCCTGTTCGGATATTGATTACCCCTTGCCTGGTCCATCGCCTGTGTTTGGATTAACCCTTTGGATTACCCTGTTTGGACATTGTTCACCGGAGATCGACCACGCCCGTTTACTGGACTATTCTTGTGTCTTGCCCTCAATATACCTGTTGCCATTGTCTGACCCTCACCTGTTTCTGACCACGCCTTTGAATAAAAGCTTTGCAAATGGATCCGCACATCTCTCGTCCCTGTCGTCTCGTTACAAGAACACAGTTCAACATTTGCCTGAATATAAAACGTACAAAACTACTGCTAGGCAAACAGTGTTTTTTTAATAGAACTTCTTACTCCAATCCCTATATAGCTACTAAGATAAAAACTTTCTCTTGAGACAACTTGCCCTGGTCTGCCCTATATCATCTCTTCTTTGGGAGATATACATTAATGTTCAAAAGTTTGGGGCCAGTATGATTTTTTAATTAAAAAAAAGTCTCTGATGTTCACCAAGGTTGCATTTATTTGATAAAAATACAGCAAAAACAATAAATTGTGATATATTATTACAATTTTAAAGAACTTTTCTATTTTAATTTGAAATATTAATTATTATTATTAAATTTTTAAAATATTTAAACATGTAATTTATTCCTGTGATAACAAAAGTTGAATTTTTACTCCAGTCTTCAGTGTCACACAATTCTTCTAAAATCATTCTAAAATGCACACAAAAAAAAAATCGCACTGACCCCAATCTTTTAAACGGTAGTGTAAGATGCTGTAACCCTGTCATACAGTACTTTAAAGTTTACAGAACAACACACTACTGCTCAGTTAGTTTTACTGCAACATTACGCACTGTTTGGTGTTATAATGGAGTCGACAGTGGTGTGCGAAACATCATCATGAATTAAAGAATCTTATGACAGTTTACTGACGCAGGTCACGACCGTGTCACGCACATCCCTAACAGCAGTACAGGGAAATCACACAGATAAGCAAACACCTGATGTGAAGTATTTGATTCATACACTCTCTCCCACACACACAACTGAAACCAATCTCAGTGAACTCTGACCTTTACAGACCTAACAAAATGTATTTGACCACAGTGTATTTGATCACTTTTTCCAGTGATGGATGTACTTCTCCCTGTTTCATTGTTCATTTCTCAAAATTAAATTATTAAATTATTATTATTAATTAAATTAATTATTAATTATTATTAATTCTCATCCCCCTCTTTCTTTCTTTTTCTCAGTCACATTGGATGTGTCAGCAGGCCACAAAAAGTGAGAAAGAGAGTAAATGAAAAGACACAGCGTGTGTGTATACAGAATTGAAGAAGCCATTATTGTTCCACTATAATTATTGCAGGCAAATACTAATGACCAGTGTCACAAATATAAATCTAAAGTTCACACCCGCTGTTTTGCATATGCGCACGGCTGAATAAAGCGATACTTGGCAGTCAGCAAGTAAACTGTAAAATCTAAATTATTTAGGGGAGAGGGTGGGAGCACAAAAGAAAGAGGCGACCAGATATGTGGAGAGGGGGACTGAAATAAAAAGCAGGGTAATGAAAGGAAAACAAAGAACGAGAGAAAGAAAAAAGAATGAAAGACAGAGAGAAAAGGAGACATTGAGAGAGAATATGCTTGAAGAGGGAGACCTCGGGGAAAGGGAGGAGTAGATAGCAGCCGCTTCATTTGTTTCTTATTCATCTTTGTAAGTAAGAAGTGAATCTGACAGTTATAATAATAGCAGAGTGATTCATTCTCCTTAATTGATTTGGACTGTGAAATGAGAATGCTGGATGCAAGCATTGCCAGTACCGGTTGTCACCAGGCTTCTGTGAGACGAAGATGAAGCATCGAGGATGCCTTTTCCCTTCTTATCTTTGCCTTTTCCACTTGTGGAAAGATTCCAGAGCGGAGGCAGGAAAAGACACCCGTCATGTGTCCCTCCTGGCACTCCATGGGCTGAGAGCACATGAGCTTCATAAAACCATCAAAAGCCCTCTTCATCAGGGGTCTGAAATCGTCAGCGAACACAAACACACACCGGCATGCTGAGGGGCAATTCACTAAGAATTAATTGCACTCAATGGCGGTGCTTTTTTGCTTATTTGCACACGCTATATGCATGATTCACTAAAATAAATATACAAATTAAGTCACAAATGCTCCTACAGCAAACTACTACAATCTTTCACACTTTACTAGAACTGTAAAGCAGCCCTATCATTTAGGTACCTGTCCACTTTAGTATACAGTATGTACCTTTATGGTACTAATAGGCAGGCCCCCTTTAGGTGCAAATAAGGTACAGAGGTGTACTTTTGAAATGATCCTGCCGCAGTGACAGCTATTGTATTTTTTTCTGAGAATGTAACATAACAAAATTGGAACTAAACTAAAATGCATGTTCATGACTCCAAAAACTAAAAACAGCCACAAATTAATTTGTTTTTGATACATTGTATAAAATTTGAAATCTTCACAACCTGTCTGCATTAAACATGGAACACCATCACTAGTCACAAATAAAATTAGAGTGTACTGAGAAATTTAGCATTGTCATTAGTTCATTGGTACATACATTTTCGAGGCCTTTATTTTTTAAAAGAATAAGATTAAACAAACTGAAACTAAAATTCTGGAAAAAATAAAACTAACAAAAAGTATACCAAGCTAAAAACAAAATAGAAATAAAAAACAAATAAAAAATTGGCTTTAAAAAATGAAATTTATGACAATGCAAATAACGCTGATTTCTGTGAATAATGTGACATTTAAAATTGGCATAATTTACAAAGAAAACATGTTAGTGCTGACAAGAATGACAGTGACAGTGCATTTGCAGATCTTTATATTATGTTTCTGGACTGGAGGTTAACTTATGAAGTTCTCAAATTTTTTTTGCACCAAAAAATTTCAAGTATTTGCACAAACGATCATTTTCCATCCTCACTTTCACTCTGCCAAAAACACATTCTACTGTGATTGGTGAAGTTCACTGCATCGTATCCACAGCCTTCCCCACAGCATGCTTGACGTCTTTTGAGGTGGTCAAAGAGAGCCAGCAGCCCAGCACTGTAATACAGCCATATTTGGTTGAGCTCAAAAAACCAACGCAACCACAATATTTGCAACAGTGTGTTTCAGCATGGTAATTCATCACGCTTGCTAAAATCTATTATCTGTATATATATTTCTAAACCTATTATTACAACTTGTTGTGAGACTGCTATAATTCATTGATATTTAGAAAAAAACTGGCAACATGTTGAGAATAATTAAGAAAACAGTCCTTTGTGATGTTAGACGAACAAATGAAAAACACTGTCATTCAATCGCTCAGGCACGTTGTTAAAAATAAACATCAGCCAATAGTTGGATCTTTTAGAAGGGTATGCATAGTTTTTTGAGGTGCTGTTTGTCTACATCCAGGGACAAAACAACGTGAATGATCTTAAAATCTTTCCCTCACATCTGTATAGTTCTTGTGATTGATGGACATTGATGGACATAGTCAACATTCTAGACTTTGTTTACACCACACAGAGAGGAGCTTACAACGCCCTCCCCCTCCCCCACCTCGGTGCCTCAGACCACATCACTGTCATGCTAATACTTGACTTGACTTGACTTGATATACATTAAGAGCACATTTCCTCAGATCGCACGTTAAAAGGTTAAATCTGTTTATCATATAAAGTGACCATCTTTTCACAAGACTTGAATTAAACCCCTTGATTCATATGGATTCATTTTATGATGCCTTTATGACCTTTTTTGGATCTTCTAAGTTTTGGTTCCCCGTACTTTTAATAGAGAGACAGAAATCTCTCAAATTTCATTACAAAGTCTCTAATTTGACATTATTTTCATTTTTGGGTGAACTATTCCTTTAAGTCACATGTAGACGACAATCATATAACCACGACTGGGGAGATTTCAAATCCTTACGTTTAAGAAGTATGGAAAACCAAAATAAACTGGGGAGGTTAGCTTTGAGGTATCATCCTGAGGCAGAATATTTTTACTGCAAAGTAACCTCTTATACGTGTAAATATCAAAGACATTTACATTTACACCCATTTAATGTGCATATGGTGCAATGCAATTTAAACACATTTACAGATTGGTTAAACTACACTGGCAGATGGTTAGGAAATAAGATGTGGGGTTTTGCGCTGAAATACCACATTCAGACTTACTGAGTCTTCTCTCAATGGGCAAATCAGCCAGAAACAGCTAGTCTCTCCCTAATTCTCTCCATCTCTTCTTCTGTCAGCTGATTCAGTGTATTTCTGCTCTCCTCTGACAATCTTTCAGCAGCACGGCGCTTTGAGCCTCTTACTTTGTCCTTAACCCACCCTGTAACATACACACACATGCACTCTCTCACTTGTACAAAGAGAAAATCCACCAGCTTGACAGTCGATCCTTCCTTTTTCTTGCCTCCTTCTGATCCTACATGTCTCTTTGCATTTCCACCAACCTCTCTCACAGTTTCACACACACATTTCCATGCTTTTGAAAAGGGGGGCCGTTTCTAGCTGTCCTTTTTGACAACATGGGTCACTGATGCTGTTCACACGTAACACACAAACACCAGTCCATGTGTGTTTTGACAGATCTGCTCTTCGACATTGACGAGGCCTGCCCTGAGGTGCAGCACAAACATCTGTGTCGAATCCACATTCGTCACAGACACATGCGCACACGGATGGACGAGTGATCGACGCAGACCTTGGACTTTGTTCACAGGATGCTGACTTACCTCACAGCAGAAAGCAATTCGCTCTCTCTGCCCACTCACAGATAAACACCATGCAATTAAGAATTTAACAGTCGTGATCGCACCAGTAACAGACCAGTGTTTTGGCAGGATTTGAAAGATAAGCTTTCGGATGCAGGTATGGTCGGTCGCAGCTGAATATTTGATGACGTTTTAACACTTTTGGGCTGGTACATCGTAAATACGTGATAAGATATGAAGATGAAAGGCTTATACTGATGTGAAATCTTGTTCTTTGTGTCAGATGAATGATTTAACTGACCCTGCTGTGCCAACAGATTTAAATGAGAGCATTTCAGCTGTATGCTCTTTCAGCATTCCCTTTGGCAGAGTAAACAAACATGATGATTCCTCATGCATGACGTCTGCAGACGCTCTCAGGAGCCACGGCACTTTTAGACTCCTGGGTTTATATGGACATGCAAGGTGCTGACCGCTGTAAACACGTGTAAAGCATAGCATAATGATAAAGGAAATGGTGCTTCCAAGACTGCAGATTACAAAACACTGTTAGCGAATCTGGTGATGAATATGCACGCTTAATGACAAAACAAACACATACTGTAGAATCTAAAGAGCACATATCCATTCAAACCAAGTGGACGCTTGCCCTTGTAGAGAGAGAGAACAAAAGTATATATAAAATTAAGTATTTTTGTAGTTGGTAAAAAAAAAATGTTTGTCTAAATTACTGTGGCATAAATCATCTATTCACATGTCTAAATGTGGTCACACTTCATTAGCTTCGTCATCAGCTACCCACACTCTTGTCATTTGAAGCTTTTAACTTTAAAACCTTTTCTCATGGAATATAATGATGTGGTTGTGCACCATTCAGACATAAATAATGTTTTTTTTTTATTAAATTTGAATTTATTTGAAAATACAGAATTGAAATTCAAATGTGAATTTAAGGAAGAACAATTAAAATGAATTGAAATTCAAAACATTCATATAAGTGCAGTAGAGTGAATGTTGTTAAAGTGGGATGCTTTTTGGAAATTTTGCTTCTACTTGCACTCAAGTCAAACTCTGAATGATGGTTTTGGGCTAAAGTTTAAAGAAGCTTAAAAAGTCTTGAAATCTGAAGTTATAGGTCTTATGAACAGATAGACACAAAAAAAAACTGACAGAGAGGTTTGAAATGTCACTAACTTTTTGTTTAGAAATGAATGGAGGGTGAAAGAATACTTCATTCCCCACAATGTCATTAATTGTTGAATTTATCTGAATTGTAAATTGCAATTCCTTCGATTCCAATTCAACTTCCTGTGGAATGTGGAGAATTTCAATTCCAACTTATTACCGTAATTAAAAATGAACTAATTCTTAAATTCTGAATTTTGCTGAACCACTGATTGTCAAGTGCAGTTGCTGTTTTGTACGTAAAAAAACTGTTAGGGCTGGATTTTAACTACTTTCTTTGGTTGTCTTATCTTGCCTAGGGCACTAAGTGAGCCAAAACTGCCACTGGTGCCACCTCAAATACATACAGTATCAAAAATAGGTGCATGACGTGCCTGTCAGTATGTTAGAGCAGTAACTGTCAGTGTGTTTCAATGGATTACACTCAACTTTTACAAACACCAGTAATATGAATTTATCTTAACTTTTTATTATACATTAGGCTTTAGAGAAAAGGCCACTTATTGCTTGCTGAAGATGAAGTTAAGTCGCAGCTCAATCAATGGTTTCTATGATACGTTGTGACATTCATTCTGTCTCTCCTGCTCTCTCTATCACACACACGCTCACACACATATTGACACCAACATTAAATGAGTCAGATGACATTTGCTCTATCCGTCCCTTTCTCTCATAGCCAGATTATGCTACCGTGGCAACAGGGTGAGATGGGAAGAAAGAGAGAGAGAGAGAGAGAATCCTTCTGATATTTCAGGAAGTTAATGTTGGTTTTTCATCTTCTCCTTGTCTCTCACCTTTGAAGTTCATCAGTATGGAAATGGAACACAGTGAATTTTGATCGTTTCACTTGGCATAAAACCGAATATGATTACAGGGTTCTTTCCCATTGAGATTATTGTTTGTGCTCCTGACTCGTATTGATATGATGTTGCGGTTGATTCACCATCTTATTCCATATTACTCTACCGAAAGTCCCTAAAGAGACTACAAATTCAATAAGGCAGTGACTATGTGTAAAAATAAGACAGATGCTATTTATGTTGTGTGTAAAAGAAGATGCAATTTACAGTCATTCACTAAATATTTGTATGTGGTATATCGTTAATATATTTTACTATTATTCACTAATCACAAGTAATCCAGTTGACCAGCCACAAAATTTGACAAAACAGCACTGCGGCTTGTCTATTTAAATTAAATCATTCTTTCAGACCAAACACGGCTCCTTTCTGCGTAAATTAGGCTTATTATACATTGCGCCCACAAATTGCCTGCTGCGATTAACGTCACGCTATTAACGCCCGAGTGATGTTTGTGTACATTTTCTATTGATCATAGCAGCAGTTAGTCATGAAATGATGATCAAATGATGGAGATGAGCATTATAACCTGGCATATATACAAATATAGCCTGCAGATTTGCGCCTTGCAAATTATGTTTGCATAGTGATTTGCATAGTTCTTTTAGTGAATCAGGCACTAAAACAATGCAGATGGTCACAATTCATTCTTAGTGAATACCCCACTCCGAGAGAAAGTTAGAAAATGCTTTCATTTTATCATCTAGACCCTCAGAAGTTCAGCTTTATTAAGTAAGTAAATGATTTGAGTACCAACAGATCCGATGTGCATCAACTAATTCCTCTAAATAACTTTTGACCTCTGAGAACACAAATCTCTCTCTGCTGTACTCGCAGACTGAGATGCACTAAACCCTGCGGGCGTCTCGTCTGAATTAGTCAACACCAAGCTCATCACTTTTAAAGCAACTTCACTGCTAAAACAGTTGTTTCAGACGGGATCGGGCCTGGGCAAACGCGTGGGACACCTGTTAGCAATAACAACAGAATCTCATTAAATAAGTGAAAGCCTGTTGAAATCCAGTTATCAAGCTCACTGAGGTCTAATTAGGCTTAACTAAACCAGCAGAATCCCAGGTAGAATTCGTGATGACTTATTAAAGCCTGGATATAGTTCCACAGATCCAGATCTCGAGATTTTTACAGCTAAAATGTTTATCAGGCCACCAGCGATGTGTCATTATGGTAATGGGCCATATGCTAAGAGGAAAAACCAAATAAGCGAAAAGACTTGGTATTTATGGAAGCACAGACATTTAATGCGAGATTAGCATGGCCTCGTTTCATAGCTCAGTGAGTCGGGACTAAGGGTTTGAACACATACATAATGCATGTGTGTATGTGTGTGTGTGTGTTGCCTTCCCTAAAAAGTTTCCACCATTCATAACAGATCAGAGGATGATCGCAGAAACTATTAACATACAAATTTCACAATTTTATCTGTTTTAGTGTTCAAGTACCACAACGAGATGAGAGCACATCCATCGGTTTATCTAAAAAAATCCAGGGAAATCTGACGACCCCTTTAAAAAAAAACATGGATATGAAGCTCTGTAGACAGAACCAGATTCAAGACCCCTTTAATCAAACACACGCGGTGGCATATAGGTAATTTATTGTGCGCCCTTCTCCTCCCATTCATTGCGTCTAATCACATGGCCTTACAGCCGAGTATACAATCAATACTCATCACCTGACAGCATATACACACACAATGCAAAGGATTACGTACAGTGAGCGGAAAATGAGAGCTCGCAAAGCTTCACGAGAGACTGTGCCACTGGTTAACCAAGTAATTAAGTGACAGGTGGGAATAAGAGAGTGTAAATCACATCCAGGAGGGAGAATTCGAATGAAAGCGGATAGAGATGAACGTGTGATAGAAAGAGTGACGAGGGAGTTAGTGTGGAGAGATAGAGAGAGCAGGAGGGTGGAAGAGTGGGTGGAGATGGAGGAGTCTATATATAACTGCAGGGTTATGGAATAAAAGTGTGAGATCATACTGTTGTGTTTGATTACTTAACTCGGACAGCCATGGTAACCAACTAAACAGCACATGAAAAGCACTTTAAATGTGCGCACACATACATGAAACGGTTACAGACGTGCTAACCAACACACAAGAGGGCTCTTCCGAAGCCTGTGCCAACATAACTCTATAAAAGGAGTAAGAGCAGCATCGTGCAAACGTCTCTTTGTTCGCCACGCGTCCAAACCAGCAACAAAAGTAACACAGACCTCATAGTGCAGAAAAATCTATCAGCCTTTACCCATCTCAAAAAGGCGAGAACGAACCTTCTTTCCCCAGCAGACCGATTCAACTCTCGCTCTCTCCCTCACCAGAGAATATTTATGCAGAAGTATATGCAGCCAATTCAACTTACAGGAAGCGTATGTGTGTGGAGCACTCGAGATATGTTACGGTGTGTGATTGTGTGTTTACTCATCCTGTGTAAATCAGCTGGAAGCGAATAAAAGCAGGGTAGTGATGCTCTGTGGGAACAGCAGGGAAGGGTCACAGAAAGGATCTGATGCTTCTTTGTTTGTTAGTCTCTGGTGAGAGACGTTAAACAATAAACAGCCAGTGTCTGAGATAACTCCACGCTTCGGGCCCCAGCTGAGGAACACTATCCTGAGCCGCCTGCAGACCCAGGTAGCCAATACTGAGAAGAAAGTCAAGAATAAAATACATCCAAATGCAGGCAGTGAATGCTTCCAGGAAACATTGTGAGACTGAGCGCAGCAATGAAATCTGAAGAACATCGAGTTGGCTCTGTTTCTGTGTTATACATCAATCCTATGGGAACTCAAACCCACAGACTCGCGAATGCCAATATAATATTAAAACAAATACAAATACTGTGTACACAGCAGCGCTGTTGATTTAAAGGGATAGTTCACCCTAAAATGAAAGTTTGGTCATAATTTACTCACCTTGAGTTCCAAAACTGTATGACTTTATTTGTTTTGTGGAACAAAAAGGAAGATATATTGAGAAATGTTTCATACAATCGAAGTCAAGGTTGCTTGGTTGCCAATGTTCTTCAACAGATAGTGTTCTACAAAAGAATGAAAGTCATACAGGTTTAGAACAACATGAGGGTGAGTAAACGATGACAGAATTTGCATTTTCAGATGAACTATCCCTTTAAGACAGGTGAAGTAGTTCTGAACCTTGCTGAAGAACTTCATACCCAAAACTTGGTTTTCCTATCATTGAACATATGGGGTGCTCACTAAAAAAGCTCACTAGATAGCAGGGGTTTCAAGTATGATGATATCATATATACATTTGCAAATGGCAGCATATAAATATTATGCTTTTTTGATTTTCCTTTAGTGTGTAAAAACTGTAGCTGTTTGTGTATGTAAATGATCTGCAAAGTTACAAAGCACAAATCCATGCCAGAGTGAGCTCATCTCTCTAGCAGAAAACACTTTCTCTACAAAAGAAACTTGTTTGTAGTTCTGCCATTATTTCTGTGACTTAGCAATGTCACCATGTTACACATTTGCATAATGCCCGCCTGCTGGCTGCTTTGGCCCGCCCTCAAAGAACAGTTGGGTAAGTGATTTCTCTATGTCGAGGAGACATAGCGAAATCCGATGGGATGTTACATTTCTGACACACACTCTAAGCGATTGCCCAGTCACAGCAGACTGAGCCAGCTGACCAATTACAGCAGACTTTTCAAAAAAGCAGGCTTTAAAGAAACAGGAACTAAAACAGCACGTTTCAGGTAGAGGGTAAAGAGAGATGCTGTGACAATGTACAGTATGAGGAAAATAATGTAAATGAGCATAATGTGGCCACTTTAAATACATTTATATTATTTTTACATAAAGGTTTGCACATTCCATTTAATCAATAAAATAATTCAAGGTCATAATTGTGGGCAGCATGGTAAAATTTGGGATCATTTGCATGTACAAAAGTCTCCTTTAAACATAGGTGTGTCCAGCCTATTTGAACATGTGACAATTTGCGCAAGTATTCTCATTAAATCATGCACAGTGTGCACACAAAGTGAACACAATTTAGTACAAGAAAAATAAGTACAATTTATTTCAGATCTTAGTAAATAAAGGTCACTGTGTATACTGTCCCACATAACAAGTACACTCTTAAAAATAAACAGTAGTTTATAGCAAGGGGTTGCTGACAGATTTGTGTATCATCTTTCTGCAGTTTCTACTCTTGACTGTCACCTAAATCTACTCACTGGGGGTTGTAGGGCATCATTTCAGTAAAAATGCTTTGGAATAATATTTCTTGTGAATAGTGCCATTCTGATTTTTTTTTATTTTATTTGACAGGTTTCTACATCTAACATTACTCTAAGAGTGGGTAGTGGAAAAACAAGATATGCTGTGAACTTAATACAAAGTAAATATTATCCAAATAATAATTAAATAAATTGGCTTTAGTTCAATGTCAATATAAAAAAAAAACAATTATTTAATTTAGCAAGCAGCAAGATGTCTTCATAATATCATGTTAACTATTTTTCACAATATAAATGGGATTTTATACATGAAAATAAACAGCAGCCTTTATGTTTAATGAATGAGTTCCCTGCTTTAGGAGTTTGAACCCTATTGAGTTGCACAATTAACTTTTTTGTGCAGATTTGAGAAAACCTGGTATACTTATATACTAGTGCAAAACCATAGGTTGTTGATCTGAATGACCTCATGTAACATGAAGAAACTTTTTAACCTCAAACGAGCCATATAGTCCACCCAAGACCCCTACAGCGAAAATGGTACTTAATGAGAGGGTTCTCTGCAGAATGTGAAGTACTTCAAAAAACCATTAAAGAAGAGTGTACTGTGTATACCGTACCGCATGACAAGTACCAATTAATATTTTTAAGGCAGTAAACATACTTATCGAGGACCAATCAACTGCATTCATGTACCCCACAACCATCACTTACTGCTGAACTCTGCATTCAGAGGCCAGTCACATGGATGATGGCAATCAGCAGATGTCATCTAAGCTGAAATATGTAGCTGCTCTGTTTTGGTGTGCAGTTTGACCTTAAACTTAAAGTTTGAGCCACTATCTAAATACCAACCAAGGCTCATTGTAAAAACATGCTTATGGTGACATTTTTTCAAAAATGATGTTACGCTGCTACTTGCACTTTACACGATACTTTCAAAATTAAATGTCCAATGAGTGATGCTAAAAGTACATTTAGATTTATCCAAAACAGATGAATGAGATCTCGCAATATTTTAACACGCTGGTTGTTGCTTGTACGGCAGCAGTTCGGAAATGAAATGTCCAGTGAGTGGCGCTAAACATTTAAATAGTGTTAAAAATACTGTACCACAATACACTAAACTCTACTCTAAATCTAACTGATTGTGTAAACAAAAGCAAAAGTAAAATGAAAATGCATTTGCTGAATAAACCATGCCATTTTAGCTTGCTTCTCTTTTTATCGTGATTCTTCTTCAAAACTGCAATGCTGTACCAGGTGAGATACCAAGCAAGTTTACTAAACGAAAAGCCATACATATGAAGTTGATTATGTGACGCAAGCGTCATAATGTCTTAGTTTACAAATCATGCACTATATGGTAAAAGTGTTTTGAGGTCATAACATAATATGTGACCCTGGACCACAAAACCAGTCTTAAGTCACTTGGGTATATTTGTAGCAATTGCCAAAAATACATTGTATGGGTCAAAATTATTGATTTTTCTTTTATGCCAAAAATCATTAGAATATTAAGTAAAGATCATGTTCCATGGAGATATTTTGTACATTTCCTACTGTAAATATATTAAAACGTAATTTTTGATTAGTAATATGCATTGCTAAGAACTTAATTTGGACAGCTTTAAAGGCGATTTTCTCAATATTTAGATTTTTTTTTTTTGCACCCTCAGATTCCAGATTTTCAAATAGTTGTATCTCGGCCAAATATTGGAAAGCTTATTTATTCAGCTTTCAGATGCTGTATAAATCTCAATTTCGAAAAATTGACCCTTATGACTGGTTTTGTGGTCCAGGGTCACATATTGTAAAATGAATCAATTTATCAGTCAATAATCTGATAGTCAACAATTTATCAGTCAATAATCAGCCCCTGTAATCATGATTTGTATGAACAACAATAAAAGTTGTTGGTGTTTTACTGACACTAGTGATCTTTTTAACTGTATAGTAGGTATGTTATTGGAGTTTTGTAAAAATGTAGCTAAAGACATGTTTTTCCAATAAGCCTAGGTTGAGCAATGCCGTCATACAGTATGTTGGTAATGGAGTTCTTAGTAGTCTCTAACACAAAATGATTAACTGCTAAACTCTCTCTACCAGCTCAATGGCTTCCTTTTCTTGATCTACATCACATTAATTTAAAGAAAAACCACACCTTTCAATTACGCCATTTATCTCTGACCAAATGAGTTCTCTCATGATGATACAACGTCACATGACCAAGAGTAATGAAGCCTGCTGGTGAATCGCCCATTTTAATCTCTGGGAAAGAGAGAGGGGAAGCTATGGTCGGCCAGATTAGACTCATTATGAGGGGGAATGTGTTGATGGGCTGCAGAAATGGAGGATGAAGGGATGGGGATTCAAGGGCCACAGAAAAAGCGGAGAGACTTACATTTATGTATGCATCACAAAGTGTCAAGTTTTTAGAAATGGGCTTTTTTGTATTCATGTTGGTTTCACATGGTTTTGAAAAACTTATACCATTTCCAAAAAAATGTTTCAATGTCATGTGTAACCAATAATAATATTTTCTTTATACTCTGAGAGCATACACATCTTAATCATTATTTTCACTTTAAATTTTAAATTAAAAAAAGTACAATTTCTAATTAAAATATTTTTCAAGGATTTTTTATTATTATATCATGAATGACTTCTTCCCTAAGTAATAATAACAATAAATATACCAAACTATTTCATTTAAGCTTTTCTTTCCAAGAATTTCATTCTTTTTTTTCCTTCAGTATAATATCAGGACAGCTGTATCGCCCTGACAAATACAGATATTTAAAAATGCTTATCACAGACAGTGTATTGAAGTCTTAAGTAATGTGTGAATTGCATTTTTATGTTTTTTTTAACAAACTGATAGACAGGACAAAAAAACGAATGTCATGTCACTGACCCAGTCTTCTTATTATTTGAAATATTTCAAAAAATACAAAAAAAGTACAAAAGTTCATCAAAATGAATAGATAAAAATTACTGCTAAATTAGCAGTTTGAAGATTGGGATATGCACTAAAAAAAAAAGCAATTGTACATTCAGTTTGACAAGGAAATTTCATTCTAAACAAAGTTTTCTATGATTAATTGACTGCATGCTTTCACATCAGTGCTATTGTTCATGAGCTTATTGGACTGTTTCAGAGCTGGTGGCTATTCAGTGGGCATAAATATCCAGTTACTAGACTGGATACGAATGTGTTGTTTTTCCCCTCAGATCTGCTGTTAACAAGAATGTTTTCTCGCCATGTGAACCAAGTTAGCAATCCATCCTATTATATAGTCATTTAAATTTGACATGGAACCAGAGTACACTGAATCATAAAAGAGATGGATGGAGACAGCAATGAGTAAATTGAGATAATGAGAGCCAAAGAGACGTCTAGAGCGAAGGCCCTCCTTTTGTCTTTTAGGCAAACGGTTGCAGGGATACTAATGGTTGATCAAATCCAAATAGGCCATATAAAAAAGATCTGTCCTACTTTTTCGCTAATGGATGAAAGAGAAAGAAAGCGGGAGATGTCCTGACTCATGCCATAAATGGTAAAGGACTCGCTGTACTGACGTCCGGCAAAATGTTTCCCCTACAATAAAGCCGCTCTCAACACGACACTGCTAAAAGCTCTCTAAATCAATCCTACTTACAGATACTGAGGTGTTATTACTGGAGCATGTTTGTGTTTAAGTGTGTATATTATTCACAGAAACGTAGTGAACTTGTTGGATTTACCTGGTTTTTATCTGCATAAATAAAAATTCCTGCTTGGGAATTCCAAATGTTGCAGCTGAGAGGATCTGAGTGTTGTGCTTCTCGCATACTGCAGCGTTTTCATTTTCTCCCAAAAACTTTTTTATCCATCCACAGAAACATCAGTAACACTGAGGAACATCCACATGCTCTTTTGCAAATGTCAGACATGCAGCAATGTTTTATTTTTGGGCAGCGGTGGCATCCTCTGTGAAGTCTTCCAATGGAAACCACTCTTTTTAGTGTTGAACATTTAATAGACGCATCAACAGAGAAGTCCAGGGTTCTTTTTATCACCATCGAGCATCCTGCACTGTACTCTTGCAGTCATCTTCACTGGGCGCCCACTCCTAGAGAGAACTGCAACAGTGCTGAACTTTCTCTATTTATAGATAACTTGTCTTACTGTGGCGTGGTGAACATTGTGTGTGTTTTTATGTTTAGGACAGGGAAGCTCTGATCAATCTTGCATCATTAACTGAACTTCTCACTCCAGTTATGGATTTACAACATTTGCAATTGGGAATGTACTGTATACACAGTGAGTTCAATAAAGACATAAAAAATGATAATTATTTGTGTGTTATTTGTTTATAAAGGTGCCAATCTAAAATGTTTCACACGAGAAAATAAATAGGGTTTTCTTGAAGTGTCATCTGACTGGTGTACACTCACTCGATGCAAAGAGTGAAAATCAGACAACGGAACACACTTTACCAGTGGAGAAAAAGGGAGACCCAGTATTTGAAAGGGAATTAATTATAGACCACTCTCTAAAAACTCACTAGTATCAGTCTAATTTACATAAAACTAGTGGTCAAGCTGTGTATCATCAAGGCCGATATACAATATTTGGGATTTTTTTAATGAACAGCATCGGCTGTTAAGTTTTCTGTTTGACCGATAAGTGTCGTAAGCAGGACTTTTGTCAGCCCTGAGAACCCAGGGCTATACACACACACACACACACACATAGGCTTTTATCGGCCATCGGTCACCCTGCTCTCTAAGATATCGGCATCAATCTTAAAAAAAAACCTTTAGCAGTCGACCATTAGAAAGGTGATCATGCTTATCCATGTCAATACATTTTCTTTTTAAAAGTTTAAAAAACTAAACCACACAAAGAACTGCTTCTTTGTGTGAAGCAGAAAGAACTCTATCTAAGTAACTACTGAATGCACTTTTAGGCAAACTGTATTTGTCTACAGTTGTGACTTGCCTGTAAATCAGATCAAATTTTATGCTCAGTTTATGCAGAAATTCAGGTAAATCCAACGGGTATTTTTTCCTGCAACTGTATATATCCTGTCATATCTTCATGATTCATTGGCGCATCCCTGACACAACAACATTACTGCCTCCCAGTGTGAGTTTCTCGTTTCCAGAATGCTTCATTAATCATGAGAAATAAAAAAATCTGTATTACTACGCCCTCAGAAGTTGTCTAAAGCACGAATGTGTGATCCATTTTTATCACTTGCTATGAAATTTGTGCAATTTCCGGCATAAACTAGGTAAAATATGAAAGAGAAAGAATAAATGAATGTAGGGAACGCAGAAAAATGGATTTCAGGTGGCCCTAGAAGTGATTACGTGCAACAAGGTACACTTCAGGTTCTTCATGTTGAAAGAAAGAAAGGGATGGAGAGCGATGGACACAGAAATAGAGAGAGAGATATCAGAGTCGAGGGGGTCAAAATCACAAGAGCAGAAATAAAACTCCAGTGGGTGCGATTCAGCCCGAGGTGGGGGAACCAGAGAGCAGGAGAGGTGGAGAGAAGCACATGAAAATATAGACACACTTCTCGGTTTAAAAAATGCATGCTGACAGAGGAAGAGCGCGTGAGAGAGCCACATGAAAGGCTGGAGTAACCTCTCTGTTTGAAAAAGGTATGCTGACACTCCATCAAACCCTCCGAAAGAAGTGACAGTGGATTGTAGAGCAACAAAGAGCAGCATGTGTGGATGTGCCTTTACGCGGGTGTGTTTGTATGAAGAAGTTACAAGCGAGTTTCTGTCCTGTTGTGTTACATCTTACTACCAACCCTCTTTTTCAGGTCCTGAAGTGATTATACAGCACTTCCCATTTTCTTATTGAGAAGAATAATTCTCCAAGAGTATCGTGGTTACGGTTCAAATGGTGGAAAACTAAATGAAAAAAAAAAAAAAATCACACAGGTATCTGGCAGCTACCAATTTAACACTTGTACACCGTGGGTGTGTGTGTGTGTGTGTGTGTGTGTGTGTGTGTGTGTGTGCCAGAGGATTTGCTTAAGTACTGTGTAACTAAATGTTCCAGTAGTGTAGGTTTTTGAATATGTATAATCTGCGAGTCCTTAGAGATAGCTCTGAGTTGTCTATGATTTTTAAAATGCTCATTCATAAACATTTACACTGCAGTCCTCTACTCTGGCTGAAGCCAGCAGAAGAAGTGTGAAAAATAGCCTGGAAAGGATTTAAGTTAACATTGCGTGAGTCGGAGGTTAGCGTTTTCTCGAGCTGTGAAAGACGTAATCACATAACAGTTACTCACAACTTTTAAGTCTCCTTCTACAGAAGCATCTTGCTGTGGCTGCTTCATTATGAACACGAGGGTTTAATGTATCTAATACTTCCTTTTAAAATGGGCCGGCAGATCAGTGGAGAGTACAGATGCTCTGTGAAATATAGAAATCAAGGTCATGTTTTTAATTACATGATTAAATGAACCAAATGAGATCTGTTTGGGTGGGCGAGAGACATCAGGGACTATGCGAGTAGTGTGTAAGAATGATTGAGAGAAATAGGACATTTGTGTGTAGGGCCTATAGATGAAATGAACAGTTAAAATCAACATTTTTTTGTTTTCAGAAAAATAGTCAGATGTGTAACAGGTTTATGAATACTCATTCTATACATGTCATATGTATACAACTACAGAAAAGTGTAGGGTCTGTAAGATTGTTTAATGTTTTTTAAAGAAGTAAAAGCTGCATTTATTTGATCAAAAATACAGTAATATTATAAATATTAGTTATTTTTCAATTTAAAATAAACAAAAACTATTTTAGTATATTTTAAAATGTAATTTATTCCTGTGATGGCAAAGCTGAATTTTCAGCATCATTACTCCAGT